>NC_048233.1:6159742-6260958 GCF_002007445.2 Ailuropoda melanoleuca
GAAGAAATGGGGAACTAAAATAAAACTAACATGTTAATAGCAATCAAGAGAATCTATTCCAGACCTTCAAGACAGACTTTGCAAAGAAAACTGAAATTTCCTCAACTGAACAGTATATCTTTGGAACAAGTCCAATGTTTGGATGGAGAGGTGAGTCCTGAAAATGTAAAATTCATTCTGCACTAGTAATGGAATAGTAAATTATTGGGGACACAGGGAAGGGACTTTGACTGTTCTGTTGTGGCTCCCTCAGTGAGCTTGGTCTATAAAATTTAGACCAGGTGTGGAGACCAGGCATACTCCATTTCTTCCATTTCATACTCTAGCTGTAATATCCATTCTATTTGTCTTTACCTCCTGAACTTTCTTACTCTCATTATGCTTCCCAGTAGGGGAATTTCTTGTAGATAGATTGAAAAAGTATATAACAGCTGGTGTTTTCTTTTATTGTCCTTGCTAATAACAACAAAAAGTAGTATTTCATTATTTTATTCTCTGTCTTAGACAATGTGCTTCTCTGTACTGACATGAAGTTGTGGTCACAGGAACAGCATAAGCTTGTGGTTCACCTTGAGTATCCAAAATGCAATTGCTCTGGGACACATATCTGCTCTTTATCAGTGTTCCTAAGCTCAATCCCAAGTAAGAGTTGAGTTAATGAAGAAATGGATCCATTCATCTACAAATTCACATGATAAAGGTTTTGAGGAAACCTACCCTAAAGAAACCTATGCAACTTCACTTAACATTTCCTAAACTTGTTTTATGACTGAAACAATTTTATTTAGCCCAACAGAGTGGTACTCAACCTGTCCAATATTGCCTATCTAGTTCTGCAAATCTGGGGGACATTTTGGTCACAATGTCTGGAGGTGCTATTGGTATTTAGGTGAGGACCATGGTTGCTAAATGTCATGTATTATGAGAGCAGAGTCCTCCCTATTTAATTAAGAATTATCCCACTCAAAATGGCAGTAGTGCCCCATTGGGTACAACATCTTATTCACATTTTAAGAACACTAACATAGGCTAACCTCCTCATTGTACAAATGTAGAAACAGGCCCAGAGAGCACAAATGACTCGTGTAAGGTCACACAACTGTGTCCATGGGCAGAGTCAGCACTCTCCCCCCATTCTGTGCTCATTGCTCAGCATCACTTTGTCTTTGTTGTGCTCATACATATAAAACAGAATGAAAACTAGATTATTGAAGAGCATTAAAGAGAACCTTTCTTAGAGCCTCTAGAGTGTCTAAATGCTTGTGGAAATACTGCCTGATGAATGACTGAAAAAAAGGAAGCAACACAGGTGGGAAAAGCAGCTACTACAGGCCAAGCCCTTTGCACATAATAGCTCTTTAAAGCCTTGTCACAATCCTTTCACAATCCTATGACCTATGGATCACTAACTCTATTTTTCAGATGAAGAAACTGAAGCTCAGAGAATTTAGCTGAGATCCTCATGGTCCCATCACTCACAGCAAGTAATGGAGCTGGGATTCAACCTGGTTTTTGTCTTTCTTCAAAACCTGAGTACGTTTCTTCATGTCACATTGCCTGTCGATCACCAACTTGGGCTCCTCCTCTCAAAAATAGGAGGCATGGGGTGCCTGGGTGGCACAGGGGTTAAGCATCTGCCTTGGGCTCAGGGTGTGATCCTGGCGTTCCGGGATCAAGCCCCACATCAGGCTACTCCACTAGGAGCCTGCTTCTTCTTCTCCCACTCCCCCTACCTGTGTTCCCTCTCTCACTGGCTATCTCTTTCTGTCAAATAACTAAATAAATTTTTTAAAAAAATAGGAGGCAAAATGCATTTCTGTATCAGTTACATTTTCTTTTGTTAAAAAGTAATAGAAATCAAGTCAAGGAAGCTTAAGCAAAAATTAGCATTATTGGAATCCAAGGACAAGCTGAACAACCTAGCTGTGCAAGGGAAAGAGGCAGCTAAAGTGCGTGGACACACTGCCCAGTGCTGTGTTGTTGAGGAGACTGACTCATCCCCAACTCTCAATTCGTGTTTCTCGGGTCAATCTTCGAGAGAGGTAATAGCTCTGATTCAGCTTTAATCAGGTATTCACTCCTGGTCCAACCGTGGTGTCTGTGGGGTGAGGGTCACAGAGCAGAAACACAGCTTCTGATAAGCCTCTTCTATGAACAGGGTGAGTCACCATGACCAAAGGTACATGGTCATTCCTTGGTCATATTTTGAGGGACTTGAAGTTTATTTTGCAACCTTCATATCCTCTTGATGAAGCAACATTTCATTGCTTTAGTGTCTATCTAACATCTTCAAAATGTTATCTGCCATCTTTATAGCCTTTCCCTCCCACCAACCTTCCCTTGGGAGAGAATTCTTATATTTATTGTAGCACATTTGACTGATAAGGTTTAATGTTTCACTCCCTCAAGAGGTTTTGCATTTTAAAAGGGCATAATGCAACACAATCCAACAATTATTTACGGAACCCATTTGTGTGTGAGGAGTCCCGAATGAAGAATTGTCCCTCTTTTCTTGAAAGGGATTCCAAGATGGATAAGGCTCAAATTTTGCCCTTCAGAAACAAACAACTGATAGGCCTTAGTCAAAGGAAAAGAGGGCTGTAACTGTGAAGAAGGGAGATTTGGGGGAAGGAAGCGGCATTGAAGGAAGGACTGGCTACTCAAACCGCATCGGGAGGTGATGATCGTCTTACCTGTTAGGTTCTCTAGGTTTTCCATGGTGCAGAAAGTGTCCATAACAAATTCAAAAGACAATCTTATGAGTAGGGACAGGGATAGAGCAAGGACATCTAGTTAGATCCTGGGAAACAAAGGAATACCATCCAACAGAATAAATCTTCTAGCCAGTACCCCTTAGGAAAATATTCCCTCTGGGGCCATTGGGTCCACGTCATGGAACATTCCATGGTAAAGCCCTTGTCTCCCATGGGGTGCCTGCCAGGATATGTTTCAGCCATTCACATCCCCCAGAGAGGCAGAGAAAAGTGAAGGAGTAAGTCCTCACTCTGATCTGATCTATGACATTCTTCAGTGGAGATAGGAACCAGTTTTCTTGCACCAGTGGCCTTGCTTTCCTATTACACAGGTGGTCCTAAGAAAATCATGAATAGACCCTAGATCTACATCTTCTTCCTGCACTGTATCCTGATCTCTGCCCATCCCTCTTTTTTTTTCTTTTTTTTTTTCTCTTGATAATGCTTGTCACCATGAGCTTCTTCAAGGGCTTCTGCAGAAGCCTCCTTTCTGGGCTTGTTCAATGCATGACCATAGACTGAACACTTTGATATTTTCTCATTTCCCTCCATAAAAATACATTGGTACCTTAATGGCCTGATTTGTTTACCTATAATAAAGTAATCTAGTCTTAATTGTTTGTGACCGATACTCACATCTTTTGGGGCTCAAGTATTTTATACTTGAGCAAGTACCCAGCTCAGCTTTAATGGTGGTCACCATGACAGGCAGTGGGGGAGATATTTGAGGGCAAAGGGCAGGAGTATTTCAGGGTATGTTTCCCAGCATACCAGGGAAGCAACTGCCACCTACTCTGCTTCTGTGAAAAGGGATCTCTAAATACTGGGATGATGACAGAAGTCTTGAAAGGGTCTGTGGCCTTGAAGGAGTTGGAAAGAGTAAAAGAATCAGTTATGCTTTGTGCCACCTTAAAAATCAAGAAGCTCAACTCCACACTTTTGGTAACTTTAGGAAATATATTTCTAAGTCTCCGACCCATCTCCATAGTACATTTATAATTACCCTGCTAAAAAACTTGAAAGATACTTTAAAATTTAATTGCATTGTGATTAAAACATTTTGTGTGATTTCACCCCTCTTAAATGTATTAAGACTTGTTTTACGGCCTAGAACATGATTTATTCTGATGAATGTTTGATATGCACTTAATGTGTATTCTGTAGTTGGTAGGCAGAATGTTCTATAAATGCTAATTAGGTCAAACTGGTTGATAATTTTATGTCTTCTGTATCTTTTATCTAGTTGTTCTGTCAATTACTAAGAGACGATTGTTGAGGTATCTAGTTATAATTGTAGATTTTTCTATCACTCCTTACAGTTCTTAGTTTTTCCTTCTTGTATTTTAAAACTATCATTAGATGAATACACAGTCAGGATTGTTATGACTTTTTTAAAAAAGATTTTCATTTACTTGTCAGAGATTAAAAGAGAGAAAGAGCGCAAGCAGGGGGAGCAGCAGGCAGAGGGAGAAGCAGGCTCCCTGCTGAGCAAGGAACCCAATGTGGACCGGATGCCAGGACCCTGGGATCATGACCTGAGCTGAAGGCAGACTCTTAATCCACTGAGCCACCCAGGCATCCCTCAGGATTGTTATGACTTTTTAAGGAATGATTCATTTATCATTATTATATATCCTTCTTTGTCCTTGATTGTGACCCTTTTCATGAAGTCTACTTATTATTTTTTTAAAGATTTTATTTATTTATTTGACAGAGACAGCTAGCGAGAGAGGGAACACAAGCAGGGGGAGTGGGAGAGGAAGAGGCAGGCTCCTAGCAGGGGAGCCTGATGTGGGGCTCGAGCCCAGAACGCTGGGATCATGCCCTGAGCTGAAGGCAGACGCTTAACGACTGCGCCATCCAGGCACCCCTGAAGTCTACTTATTGATACTATATTGTTACTATAGCTTTCTTGTGGTTGATGTTTGCATGGCATACATTTTATATCCATTTATTTTAACTTAGCTCTGTCTCTATATTTAAATTGGGTTATTAAAGAATATATTTTCTTTCAATCAGGTAATCTCTGTTTTTTAATTGGAGTATCTAAACCTTTTATATGTAATGTATTTAATGTTTGGGTTTAGATTGATTATCTTGCTATTTCTTTTCTATTTGTGTCATCTTGTCTCTCTTCCCTTTTTCTTCTTTTTTTTGGAGGGGAACTTCTTTTGGGTTTATCAAATATTTTTATTATTTCATTTCTTCTACGTTATTGGCATATTAGCTATACCTCTGTTTTAATTTTTAAGGGGTTGCTCTAGAGTTCACAATAACTGTCTTTAAATTATTAGAGCCTGCCTTCAATTAATATTATACCATTTAACATACAGTCTAAGAGAATTCTAACAGTATATTTCCAACCTCCTCCCATTCTTTCCTGCTATACATTTTATTTCTATATATGTTACATATAAAATAAACTATCAGTTTTGATTTAAAAATCATTTTAAAGAATAAATCTATATTTTAATATAAAATTTCTCAATTTAAAATGTTATCCCCAATTTAGAAAAATCAAAGGCAAAGTGCAGGGCCCATCTAGTACAGGTCAAACAACATGCATCTGTGGTTGTGTTGAATATGTTCTTTGCAACTTGTTGTTTGTTTATTTGTTTGTTTTTTTCACTGACTAGCTTGAGGTGTAGGGTTTTACACATCAGTACCCTCTCATTAGCTTGCTGCATAGTGTTCCTATGTGCTCTGTAGAGTATGGATAGGCATAGAATGTCTTGGTTAACCTTTTCCATCTGAGGAACATATAGATGTTTTCAGGTTTTTGTTATTACAAACAGATCTAAAATGACCATCCTTATCCAGGCTTTTTCATACATGTGTGTACATTTCCATAAGGAAGATACTGGAGATGTAATAGCTGGTCAAAGGGTAAGGCTATTTGAAATTTTAATAGATACAGTTAAATCACTCTTCAATGTGGCTGTATTTAGCTACTTCTCCACCAGCTAGGACTAAAGGTATTTCTATAGTTCTTATGGAGGTTATAAGGCTTGGTGTCAAGATTTTCACAGCTTTTAAGTGTTGCAACAGTGTATAAAGCATTGAATACTTCCTATGGACATAAAAGAATTTCGTTTTTGAAAAAGAACCCTGTAGCCACCATTGTTGAAAAATGTCCATTTGCAGAAATTAGGGGGTTATTTTCTTAGATATTCTCTGTCAGGGACTAAGACAGGAGAATAGAAAAAAATAACTTCTTCAAGCAGATCTTGGGATTTATGCTGTGCAAGATAAGATCCCAAAGAGCTTAATTCTACCTAATTGGTGGTAATGTCTCTAATTTGGTTATTTTTATAATTTCAAAAATAATGTATAATAAATCAGGTATTTCTCCTAACAGTGATCTTAACTATCATGAAACTCATCCCTCCCACTTTCCAAGTGGGAAAAAAAAACACCCTAGAGAGAAGTCACTTGCCCAGGTGGTTCTTAGCAAAATCATATCTGAAATCCAAATTTCTGATTCCCAGCCCAGGGTACTGATCTGGAGGAAAAACTAACCCAAATACAGTCTCTGGGCTGGAAGCAGTCTTAGGAAAAACCTAGAAATGATACTCCTTAATATAGCCTTCCATGCAATATAGAAATCCTCTCAATAGAATATCTAATATCTCTTACAGCTTCTTTTTAAGAATTTTCTTTGAAGGCAGTTTATTAACTTGTGAGAAAAACATCATTATTAGACAACTTTATTAGAAAATACGCAAATAATGAATCATGGAACATTACATCAAAAACGAAGGATGAACTGTATGGTGACTAACATAACATAATAAAAAATTATAAAAAAAAAAGAAAATTTTCTTCTCATTGTGCTGAAATCTGCCTTCTTATAATTTCTTTAACCTCTTGAGGCTTCCTATTTCTCGAAGCATAGATGAATTGGATTCCAGGCTACTCACCACTCCAGTTCCTGCCAGCTGCATACTCTCCTATTTGTCAATGTGCCTCTAAGAATGTTGCTTGCAGAAGAGGACAAGGCAATAGTCCAGCTGTGGTCTGACCAGTGCAGGGTGCAGGAGGGCTATTGTCTCCTTTGATCTGTTCCCTCTATTTCTATTAATAGAGCCAAATAGTGTTTGGTTTTCTTGGTAGCTGCATTCCTGAGCTTATGGTCAATGGGAACACTAAGTTTTGTTTTGTTTTATTTTAATTGATGAATATTAAGCCAGTCCTCCTTCATCTTCTGTTTATGTAACTGATTGCAGGGATGTGTGTTAAAAATTCTTTTAGATTTTAGTTAACCGTTTCTATCATTTGAGAATGTCTGAGTCACCATCTTGTTATCTAAAGTGTCCGTCTTTCTCTCTAATATGCCTCACACAAATTTGATAAACAGCTCTTCTACACTTTTGTGGAAATCACGGAAGAAGAGACTGGAAGACGTCATGGGGACGGGCACAGGTCATGGCACAAATGACCTTTGTCCAAGCTGGTTGAGTACAACTAAGTCCATGTGCAGTACTCAGATATAACCTTTATTTCTTTGTTTTGCTTTTTGTTTTCTTAAATATGGCCAGCATAAAACACTGTTAGATGCTTTTCTGAAATAAAGATACTCTATATAACTATGGCATTCCTCTGATTTACTGCCTCGTAACCATTTTTAAAAGAGGAAATGGGGTTAGTTCCACGTGGCCAATTCTCAGTGAACCCATATGGGCTTTTAGTGATCATCTCTTTGCAAATATTAACGTACAGATTGCCTGAAGGCAAATAGCTAGGGTACCTAATACTAAAAACATGACGCCAAAGTCAGAGGGGAAAAAAAAGGTGTTTTTTTTTTTTTTGGAAGCAGAAGGAACCAATGTTCTTCTAGCAACTTACTGTTTAAACCTCTGTTGAGAGACAGTGACACACAGAACTGTGTTTAGGGAGAGGGGATGGGCAGGTTGTGTTAAGTCAAATGCTTTTGAAGGTTTTGGGAGGAGAGAGCTAGTGGAGTCTTTTTGAATGATGCGGACACCCTCCAGGAGAGCCCAGGACAAGCTAGGACTTGCACCAACTCTGTCCTTCCCAAACACCAAACTCTCCCTCTTTCTCCCTCTCACTTGTCACCGTTCTGCCTGAAGCACTTGGAGTCAACTCTAGCCTTTTTAATAAGATGGTTTGGAAGAGAGACAAGACTTTTCAGTCTGAGAGATAAAAATAAAAATGTCAGTGATCAGAATTTCCACATATGGTCTCAAATGATAGATGAAATTTAAAGCTGGCAATAGTCCTGAGTTGGAAGGACGTTGGCAGCAGAGGCTGAAAGGAGGTTTAAGGTTTTGTTTTGTTTTTTCCCAAGTGATAATGGATTATCCCAAAACACAGTAAGTTCTTTCCTTTTTAAGGGCAGCGAAGGTTGCCAGGCCTTGTGCATTTGCAGCTGACCTGTTCAGAGAGATTTTGCAGCCCCTCCCCCACTTCTGTGAATAGGTTTTCCCAAAATTCCAGGAGGGAGTCCTCTACAGACTGCCCATCTGTTCTCAGGCATTCAGGGAATCCGGGTAACAATTACATTTGGGAGTCACCTGTTAGAGCTCCGGAAGAGAGACCATACTTCTTCACCAAGCCTTGGAGATTTCTTTTTGTCCAAGACAGTTCTGCTTGGGGCATGGTTAGAGATTAGGAGGAAAGATTAGAAGGGGGAGGGAGGGATTAGTATCTCACTTGAGAAAGGTCAAAGCCCAAGAGAGGCTGGTTTTTGCCCTGACACAAGAGATGAATACATTTCCAAGGCCAAAGCTCATGGGAACACTATGACCTATATATTCTTAGAGCTCTGAATATGAATTCATGAGACCCAAGCTCTGCTAGGATTGTACTGTATCTTTGGGCAAATCATATGGCCTCAATTTAATCACCTGAAAAAATAGGAGTGTGAACAATATGATATTTAGAACTTTCTGCTTTACAATTCCATTCCAAGTTCTAATTTGAAAAATTCTGAGACTAAATATGGCCTGGTCCAGTGGTTCTGAAACTTGACTATGAATCAGTTGGATAATTTGTTCAAACAGATTTTTGGACCCTATCACCAGAGCTTCTGATTCACTGGTCTATGGTGGGGTTTAAGAATTTGTATTTTTAACAAGTTCTTGGGTGATGCTGATGCTGCTGGTCGAGGGACCACACTTTGAGAACTTTTATCTATATCATAAAACACCTAGATGAAGCCCTGGCAGGTTAATGGTCATGCTTCAGAAGTAGTTATCTACAGGTCTGACTTAAGGACCTAGTCAGCAAAAGACAACTTCAGGGGCTATACCCAGATTCAAATATGCTCAGTGATGTGGGAGTGGGGGATTAGAAGGAGGAGCGGTCAGGGGTCTGAAACTCACCTTAAAAGATGTCATCAGAATTTAAGAAAATGCCACAGATACAATACTAGGAACAGTTGATAATGTCTATAACTCAGTCCTGGCCTTATAGAGCCATTATTTCCAGGAAATCCTCATCAGAGAGACAGCATGAGCCAGTAGGAGCCAAGCCTGGCTGCTGAGAAATGCCTTCCAGCACATGCCCTATTGAAAGTGGATCAATATCATCTTCTTTCTACATAAAGGACAGCTCATTATAGTGCTTTTTCCTGCTAAAGAACTTCTGCAACTATTATCTCAACTCCTTGAAACAGCCGTGGGAGACAGAGCACAAGAACAATTTTCCTACTTGGAAGTGGGGTGGGGAATCTTCAACTTTTTTGACCCATCAAAGGTGAAGCTTGGAGTTGTGTTGCCAGCAACACAAATGGGTATGTGTGGAGCTATGCACAGTCTCTCACAGAAGCCTCAGATAACCAGAAATTGATGAGGTTCAAAACATAGTTCTATTTCCCTAGTCAGCTTCATTCTGACCTTGACTCCATTAATGATTGTCTAGGCAGCAGAGCTAACTGGGTCGCAAAAAGTGTTAAGGAGTTGGTAAGAATGTATATTCTGGAGTTGGGATTAGCAGCTGGATTCCCCACCAGAATTACTATATAGCCAATAAGCAGAAACATTTAGAGAACTTGTGCTTTTAGACCATTTTGCTTCCTGGTTAAATAGTAGTTCGATGCTATTAAGTTCAAGTTATTGTATGATAGGAGGAAAAACAAATCCAAATGCAAAATAGAGGGAGAAATTCTGGTTGAAAAAGATCTTAAGGTCATTTAACAAGTATGTACTGAGCCACCATATTTTGCCAGGTCCTGGGGACATACTGATAAATAAGACAGACGTAATCACTAATGCCCTGATGGAGCTTACAATTTAGGGAAGGAGACATAGTTTAAACAAGTAACTCCACAAATTATTAATAATAGCTGTTATAACTGTTATGGTAGAGAATAAGAAATCATAGTAAAGTATGATACTATAGTTTTCAAGGTCAACCTAATTCTGAGATACAGCAATAAAAATCAAGGCTTTGACAATTATCATCCATAATACATCACATAAGGCCTTGTCCCCATGCAGAATCCTATGCGAGGGGAAGCATAGTGTGACTGAGCAGGGCTCATGCTCCTTTTTTAAAAATGGCATGTAGAAGCTTTAGGGCAATTCTTCCTTCACCTCCTGCCCTAGACAGTTCTTTGCCAGAACCCAGCCTTCATGACCATTCAAAAATTTGAAGTGAGGTCAGGAAGGACCTGGGGAAGTTTGAAAGAATTGGAAAAAAAAGGTAAAGAAACTTAAGATAGTTCAAGAAGTTGAGAGACAGTTGACTTTCTCTCTCAAAGTATGTGCCTTTTATGAGAGGATAGTGGTTTCTCCCCTCCAGCTGGACATGCACATGTGACTGGAGTATCCTGGTCTCTGGTGATGGGGGATTTGGGGAATGAAAACAACAGCAACAACAACATATCCACTTCTAAAGTATGGCTCTGTTGCTAGGGGATCTTAGTTCAATTGGAAGGAAATACTAAATTTTGAAGAATCGGGTTAAGATTTTAGAACAGTCTTTATGTTTTGAAGATAGAGGATCCACTTATTTGAAAACATGACATAAGGTTGAACTGTTAGGTGGGAAGGGTAGTGACAGGCTCACCTCACTGACTGCTGGCTCCAGGCCAGGCAACAATTGCATTATTCCAGGCAGGGAGATGATGTGACACCACCCTGCCACCTAACACACTGGAACAACTTTCAAGCAAACAGTGATTCTAGGAAGATCTTCGCTCCAAACTAGCTACTTGGAATGTCATGAAGGGAACCACAGGATAATTCCTTTGGCTTAGAGTTTTACCCAAAGTTAAAGTGCAAGTGTCATGAAAGGTGCAGCAATTTTACTATTAACATAGTAAGAGGAAGTATTTTTATTAGATCCTGTTCAATAACAGCTAGTGGTGAGCAAAAGAGAAATGACACATACCTGGGAAATGGTAACGTGGGAGAGAAAAGAAAGAAAAGGCCTCAGTGGGCTGCATGGAGGAGCAGATTTCCTGAGTGAAGGAGAGGACAGTGGCGTGCTGTTTTGAAGCATCTACTGATTCCATGGATGTAAATACTCCTACCATGCCTATGTGATGTCAGCTGACTCACAAAATTCCTAGAAATTAACAATTGGTTCCTACTTGCTGCTTGGTAAGCACAGGTTCCAGCACACTGCCGAGGGTCTCCACAAGTGGTCAGAGAGGCATTAAAAGGGAAATAAGAAGTCCCCAAATGTAGACCCAACCATAATGCTGGTCTGAAGCTCTCAGAGATGGTGTTGAGATCCTCTTGTATTGAGGGCAGGAGGTGCAGTGGGGCCTGGGTGGTCCAGGTAAACATGGGTGGGACTGAAACTACAGGCAGGTGAAATGCTTGGTGGGCCCCTAATTAGACTGAATCTCCCCATCTGCCTTTTGTAACCATCACGTAGAAAGGCAATCCCAGCAACAATAGCATTAAAGAAATTATAAAATGATTGCTGCTTATATCCTGAAAACATACTTCTTAGCATGGGGACACCCATTCAAAGACAATGCCCTGGAATCACATAGAGAAAGTGACAATGAGAAGAAGGGAGGGTGAGGCCAGCTGTTCCCCTTTGTGGGGGAGGCAGGGACAGGCAGGGTTATTAAAAGCTCCATGACATACTTTGGCTTTGGCGGTGAGGTTATGTCTCAGCCTGTGGGATCACTCCCTTCAGAGCAGATTGGGAAGACATCAATGCCAGCCTGGTTGAGTTATTCATGTCCACGGGACCTAATCCTGCTACATGTGTTCTCTTTTTGATAAGAGCCTGCCTTATGTGTCCAAGCTTGACTTTTCAGTTCCAGACATGGCAAAAAGAATGATTCCTCAGAATCAAGGCAGAATTGTGAAGTGGATGAAAGTGCTGTCCTTGCTCTCCCACCTCACTTTAAAAAGATTTCTCCAGGCAACCTGCAATCAGAATCCTCCTTTTGCCCAGCTTCCCAGGGCTGCACGCTCTGGACTGAAGTCACTGGCTGTGTCTCACAGGAGCACCCAACACTTCTGTTTTATTTTTTGTAGCTTCATACTTATTTCTTTCCTAATTTCTTTGATGAATAAAATCCCTGTGCACTATTTCACATTAAGAGGTTAATGACTGGTTTTGACTTAAGGAATCATTCCTGCCCAGAGATATTTGTAGTTTTATAAAGCTTTAACACATGAAGAAAGACTCTGGTATGATAGAACTTCTGTCTCTATGGCAGATAAATGACAAGATGTTTTGGACAAGGTTTGTGGTGCTCCCACAAATGGTACCCTATGAGTGAACACATAATCCCCCATGTCAGTCCAGACATGATCTGCCTAACAAGGAATGCCATCCAGTCATCTACCAGTAGGTCCAAATAGGTCATCAACCATAGGCTATGCATGGGTATTTTAATGGGGATGAATCAAGGTCCCTAAATGGCCCCAACTTTTCCATTGATTCCAAAGACCAGGAAGGGAGAGGGAGAGGGAGAGAGATAGAGGAAGAGATAGAGATAGAGATAGAAAAAGAGAGAGAGAGAGAGATGATGATAGATAGATAGATGATAGATAGATAGATAGATAGATGATAGATAGATGATAGATAGATAGATATAGATAGATGATAGATGATAGATAGATAGATAGATAGATAGATAGATAGATAGATAGATGATAGATAGATAGATGATAGGATAGATGATAGATAGATAGATAGAGAAATGCAAGACGTTTAAGAGTATACATGACTGGTAAATCTTTTTCTGTGGGAACAGCCTACTGGGCAGAATGGGAAGCAGGGTTTACCTGGTAAACTGGTAAACCTGGCATACTTCACATGCTGCTCAGACTTATGACTTGTCTTTGTCAGAGATTCTCTTACTTGGTTTGGGGCTGAGACACACTCACGATACTACAATGTTCTCAGGACACACCTATCCCTCTTGACCAACACACACAGCCAGCCACACATTCAGACCCATCAACTCCCCTCTGCTCTACCCAAGCCCCATTCAAGACAGAACCACCTGAGTAAGGCTGGGCAAGGGATGATGCTCCAGAATGCAGAGTGGTAATAATTAGAAGAGCTATCGCTTATCAAATGCTTACTCACCCAGCTGCTGTGCCGAAGACATCATGTGTATGTGATCTCATTTAATCTTTGCAACATCTCTTCAGTTTTGCATTATTACTACTTTCATATTAAAAATGAAGAAACTGATGGGGCAACTGAGTGGCTCAGTCAGTTAAGTATCCAACTCTTGATTTTGGCTCAAGTCATGATCTCAGGGTCCTGGGATCTAGCCCCAAACTGAGCTCTGCACTCAGCAGGGAGTCTGCTTGAGAATTCTCTCTCTTCTTCTCTCTCTACCCTTCCCCCTGCTTGCTCTCTCTCTCTCTAAAATAAATGAATAAAATTTTTAAAAACAAATAAACTGAGATGAAATAACTTCCTCAAGGGCATACAGCAAATAAATGGCACAGTCAGGGTAGAATGCAATGTAGTATGAATCCAAAAGAAGCCTGGTTTTCCCCTAAACTCTATGCCCTGGGAGCCAGTTCTCTCTCTCCATCTTAGCTGAACTGGGCCACACCAGTGCTCCCAGGCACAGGGTCTACATGGCCATAGTGATCTGCAACCATATATGCAATAGAGTCAAATAGGTCTCAAATCCAGAAAAGAAATGAAGACTATCAGATAATTTCCCTAGGCTTTATCATAATATCCCAAATATTTTCATATCTAGAGGCAAATGCATTTGAAATATGCGGCTGCTTTCTCACCTAAAAATTTGATTTGCAAAGGATGAAAGAAGACCATCAAGATAGATATGATAGGGCAATCTAAATACTTCCTAAAGGGCTCCAATTGGGTTTGAAGTCTTTTGGGTGCTAATATCCTGTACACCAGCTGCCCTTTCCATTCCAGACTAGGCATTATGGTGAAAGTGTCTCAACCAACTGTGGGAGAAACAGGGGCCCTTCCTTCCTATTTTAATGCAAATCTTTACTTATTTCCTGACTTCTCATTGAGTGCACCTAATTTCTTGTTAAGGTTTGTATGCCAAGACTGTGATTAGCTCTCCACCAAGAACAGAGCTGAGATGATTGCTGCAGCCCTAACAGGAGAAACGGAGACCAGAGGGGCCTATCTCCACCTCCTCTTCCACATGCCTTCAACTAAACTTCAATACTCAACAGAGCCTTAGTATGAAGAAATAAAAAATATAGAGTCAATGGCTCCCAGAAGGCTAGAGCCAGAAGTGATATCCAGATTCCACCCGGTCCATAAATAAATGTTTATTTACTATAAGAACTTGAAACTCAACGTATTGCATAGAGTTCTAGGTGAATGCTGAAACATACTGGCATTTATCCTTAATTCTTTATCCTTAAAGGGCTTACCATCCTGTCAATAAGATAAAAAATTTTCAAACGAAATGATGTAGATGTTGGAAATACCAACACAAGGCCCATTCAAGAGTGATGACTGTGTTAGGAGTTCAGAAAGATGTGTGTTAGGAGGGGTTTTGTGGAAGAGCAGAGCCAGAGCAGCACCAAAGACGACGGGTTGGCAAAGGCAGTCTTCAGTCAAGTTCATTTCCTCATGCCAACCATGCCAATTCCATTGTCATTTGGTTTGCACTGCAGCCTATCCAAATACCTACCCTCCCTACTTCCTGCCTTCCCTCTCTTCTTTCTATTCTCTTCCTGTCATGTGAGTTACTGAACCTTTCCATACATCCATACTTCATCTCAAGTCCCAACTTGTTCTTGAAGTCTTTCCCAACAATTCCAGAGCATGCTGAATTTTCCACTTACTAATTTCTTATAATTGTAGATCTGTACCACACCTTGGGAAAATTAATTATATGCTGCCTTGTATTGTTTGCTAATGGTTTTGTTCTATGTCCTTAATGATCCTTTAAGCTTCTTATGGGCAGGTCTGTATATGGCATTTCTTGTGTATCCTGCACATTGTTACATGCATAACAGATGCTCAGGAATGGTGCTTGAATGTATCACTATCTAGGTGAACTGGTCATCTCGTCTCACTTGAAGTTCTACAGCAGCAGAATGTGCACATACAGTTACAGACTATTCAGATATTCAATGGCACGGGGAGTGGCTTTTGTGTCCTCCCAGATTTCCTTCTGTTTTCATTAAAGTAACTGCCCAGTATACATTTCATAAAACTTTTTATGTCCTTGTAAATAGTACTAGCCCTCTCATCTCTCTGCTTAAAAACTTTGAATTCCCTTGCCCATTCTTTATGGCCCTGGGACAGCCTAAAACTTCAGTGTTTCTTTGTTGACCATTGCTTAGTTTCAAACAATTGGTTAAACCTATGTTAGCCTCAGTTTCCACATTTGTTAAGATCGTTAACATAATTATGGCTCTGCTCTTAAATTATTTATGATTTGCAGGACTGTTTCAAGCAAAAAAAAATTATTGTAGCCTAAGCAAAAACATAAATGAATCAAACAAACAAATTAACATAATAGAATTAATTATAAGAATAAGGGGATGTCCCTAGAGCTCAAGAACAACAATCTGGTCAGAACTAAGCAGACATTCCAAAAATCATCCACTATATTTCTCTCTTTGTCTTCCACCCCTTTTCCTTTCTTCACCTCTTTTCTTTACTTCTCCATACCGCCTTTCACTTCCCTCACTGAAGGCTTCTAGCTTGGTTCAAACAATCATTGTATGACTCCTAACTCAGGATCTGAGGATGACATGAACAGGAAACACTTGTTCTGGAGGAGGCAAAAGCCTGGCTTGGACGAGTAGAGTGTCTTTCTGTGTACATTCTTCTAGTGGCAGCAAGGTGAATGTGTAGACAATGATTTCTCAACAGAGAACCTTAAAGTTAGAGCTGGTGTCTCTGTTCTTATTTGTTTCCCTCATTGTCATCAGCACATCATCAAGACATCTCAACCTGATGTGTCTGCAGAGCAGGAAATGGTCTGAAATCAGGGACCTGAGTGGAAATAAAAAATCTGACACTTTACCCCAAACAATAGAGGGCACAAGTAAAAGAATTGAAGAAGATTGTGCTAAAGGATATAATGTGAAAAAGAGTTTATGGGTTTCACGGATTGTAATTTTTGGTTACTTGTGAATATGGTTGCCACAAAACAGATGCAAATTTATACTGATAGTAATAAATTTATACTAATACAATGCTAATCTACTGTCCAGGAAGAAGATGAAGCCCATGCTAGCCTGCCGACTTTTCAGGACTGGTTTTAGTACTTAAAGAAGCTGGCAGTCTGGAAAGTGTTCAGAGAATAACCAGGAAAGTAGAGAACTTGAAACCAAGCTATATGAAGAGCTTTAGATGAAGTGGAGGGATCTAGCTTAGAGAAGCAAAGCTGTAAGTAGTGTTAGATTTTGGTTTTCAAACTTCTGTCATGTGCAAGGTACAGTAGAAGCATGTAAAGGTTTCAGTTAAGACTTGCAAGATGACAAACTCCAGCTTAATAGATTGTAGACTTTTAATCCAGTCATCTGTTGAAGGGCAGATTAAGAAGATGTGGTCCACAATGGGATAGGCTGGTGATAGGTAGTAAGGAGGGCACGTGTTGCATGGGGCACTGGGTGTTATATGCAACCAATGAATCATCGAACTTTACATTAAAAAAATAAATAAATAAAAATAAATTTTAAAAAAAGATGTGGTCCATATAAGCAATGGAATATTACTCAGCCATCAAAAAGAACAATTTCTCAACATTTACTGCAACATGGACAGCACTGGAGGAGATAATGCTAAGCGAAATAAGTCAAGCAGAGAAAGACAATTATCATATGGTTTCACTCATTTATGGAACATAAGAAGTAGGAAGATTGGTAGGAGAAGAAAGGGATAAAGAAGGGGGGCGTATACAGAAGGGGGAATGAACCGTGAGAGACTACGGACTCTGGGAAACAAACTGAGGGCTTCAGAGGGGAGAGGGGGGTGGGGGAATAGGATAGACTGGTGATGGGTAGTAAGGAGGGCACGTATTGCATGGTGCACTGGGTGTTATACGCAAGCAATGAATCATGAAACTTTAAAAAAAATAAAATAAAACAAAAGAATGCCTGATGAACAGTAAAAAAAAGATTGTAGACTTTTTAGGACTAACCAATTTATATAGAGATAAGCCAATCATTTTTAAAAACATCAAGGCGAAGAGTGGATGAAAATGAAGGTAGGATCTGAGGCGGGGGTGAGGGATGGCTAGAATTTGAAATAGACTGTGGTAAATGATTTCTAACAACATCTATGATTATAAAATTCATTACTCCCTTTATTATTATTATTTATTATTCCCATTTTTATAGCTGAGGAAACTAAGTGACTGGCCCAAAGTCATGCAGATGGTCAAGATGACAACCTGAAGAGTAGCCTCTTGATACCGAGTGGTGTGCTCTCACATTTCCTAGCTACTACTGACATGAAAAATGCTGCTCCTTACTGGATTCCAGAATGTCTCTTAATCCCTAAAACACCTAGCAGAATAGAATCGGTGTGACTTCCACTGGGGAGTCAGAGATCTAAATTCCCATTCTATAGCCTCCCCTTCCCCACATCACCCCATCCCTGAAGGAGATAATCAAAGAAAACCAACCTCACCCCAACCCGACGCTGGAGAATATCCAACCTGAACTTATGTCACCAGCTCACTCCACCAGATTGTGCAAGAGGGACTCGTGTAAGTTTCCCGTCAGGTTTGCAGACAGGCAGGTGGAGTTGAAAAGAGGAAGACTGAACAAAAACCTTAAAATGGGGCTGGCTATGCTGCCCCTGTCCAAAAGGCAGTAGACTCTCCCATTAGCAATGGCCTCAGTTTGAGAAAACCACATATTTTTAAAACACAGCACTAAAAAAATACAAAAATTTTGTTGGGAATGTGTGAATTCACAGTAAAAAAAAATAAAAGTTTTTGTTTTATGATAAATTCATTGTCTGGTTCCTTTAAATTGCCTGCTTTCCTCCTCTTGTGTTGTCTTTCTGCCTGTGAAGGGTTTTTTTTTTTAAATAACAGCTTTATTTAGATACAATTCATATACCATAAAATTCACCTTAAAGCGTATCATTTAATGGTTTTTAGTATATTCCCAAAATCGTGCAGCCATTGCCACTATCCAGAACATTTTTATCATCTCAAAAAGAGACCCTTACCTATTAGCATTCACTTCCCTTCCCCCTATTCTACTCAGCCCTAGGCCATCACTAACCCACTTCTGTCTCTGGATTTGCCTAATCTGGACATTTCATATAGGGAATTATACAAAATACAGTCATGTGTGATGGACTTTCTTCATTTAGATTAATGTTTTCAAGATTCATCTACATTGTATCATGTGTTAGTTACTACTTCATTACATTCTATGACGAAATAATATTTCATTGTATGGATATATGACATTTTATTTATCCATTCATCCATTTATGGACATTTTAGTTGTTTCCATTTTGGGCTATTATGAATGCCAAATGGCATGCAGCATTTACGATACTTTCAGCATTGTGGGAGGGTTCCAATTTCTCTACATCCTTGCCAACGTTTGTAGTTTTCTTCTTTTATTATAGCCATCCTAGTGGATATAAAGTGGTATCTTTCTGTGGTTTTAGTTTACATTTCCCTACTGGCTAATGATGTTGAGCATCTTCTCATGTGCTATTGGCCATTTGTATGTCTTCTTTGGAGAGACGTCTCTCTAATCAAATTGTTTGTCTTTTTTTTTAATTGGCTTATTTATCTTTTATTCCCTCCAGTGCTTTTGAAATCAAACTCAATTGAAAAACAGGAATGGGTCTACTGTGACACCAGTCTCAGATTCAAACATGTCTGGATCATAAAGAGGATGATTGTTGGGTAAACTGTAGCCTGGCCTGGAGATAGGGGAATAGACTGTAGGTGTCTTCTTAATTGCTTTTTCAGTCCAAGAAAACAATGAGACAAGATTTATTTGCCTTAAGAGATAAGTAGGTGCTTATGGGGAAGGGACAGAATAAGTCCAAGAAGACAGGAAAATCAAGAAGAACAGTGTGTCCCTGAGTGATGTAATTCAGGACCCTGACTAGGGCCTCTGACATGGACCTAGTGTTTTAGACCAGCACCTTATGCTCCAAAGTCCTGCCTACAAAATGTAGACTTGAAGATTCAGTCTTCATTCCAGGTTCATCTCTACAAGGCCTTAGCGAATGAGCCACATCACTTGTTCTTTATAACCCCCAGCATTTTTTATCAATAAGATTACCTTTAGTGCCAAGGTTCTATAAGTAGAGGCAAGACTATTTTATCTCTCCTGGCTCTTAAAGCAGGACACCAGAGCACCCTCAAAATGTTTTCCCTAGAACTCTTGAAGAAAGTCAGGATTGTCTCTTCCTAACATGGGTAATCCTCAGCTACTCCAAAAGATAACCTTTGTAGGTCAAGTTCTACACTCAATATGTTTTGAATGTGCATGTCCTATACAGGTCACCAGGAAAACCTGATCTCTGCCCCCAGGCAAGTTTCCACACTAAATGAACTGCATATTTTAAAGTTTTCAATGTGTAAGTACATTCTGTTTCCTATTATACACTGACCAACATGGAGCAATGAATGCCAGAATGGAAAAAGGGAAAAGGTTGGGTAAACTAGAAAAATAATTTGGCAGCAGTAAAACTGCCCTGAGAAAAAGACAGTCATTTCCTTAGTCAGTGTTGTAGGTACAGGTGGAGAAAGAAATCCATGGCATGCAAATGAGTTCTGTTCTGGTCTGTATACTCCTCCCAACTCCTGGTGAACGTTCACTGGCTATTCATGTTTGAAGTGAACTTACTATGGGAAATTTTTCTTTGTGGTTTTGCTTGCAATTAAAACATTAGAGAAAGGGATAGAATCCAAGTCTCAGGCATGTGTTCTCCTGGCAGCCAGGCTGAAGGATACTTTTAGAGCTGAAAAGGAAGAAGAAAGATTTCCTGGAGCCACAAGTCAAGATGTGCATCGATATCATAAAAGCCTGTGCCCACTGCTGCTCATGCCGGGAGCTGGAAAGGAATCTGTTCAGCTTCTGGATTATGCCAAAGGCCAAAAAGAGGATGAGGTCAGATCCTCAGATATGTGTGTTCTCAGACCTAGTGAATAATGGATTTGGTAACATAAAAGGTTGTAAATTGCCAATGGAATTTCAGTGATGATTAGCCAAATCAATACCTTCTTTTAAAGATAAAGATTCTTTGGTCCCAAAATAAGCCATTTGGAAAATTTTTCATTTTAACTGCTCCCACAGAGGACTGATAAAATTCCTCCTTTGAGCTAGTGGGACGGGGGCTGGGAGAATGATTGGGGGAGGTTCTTGATGACCAGAAGATTGGAATGACAAAGTGAGTGGTGGTAGAAACTCCTAGTCCAGCCACAGACTACCTGTGTGATTTCTTCTGTTTTCTGATCTTTAAAAGAAGATAGAATTGAATGGTTTCAAAGATCCCTTCCAGGAGTTCCATTCTAGGATAACTTTATGAAATATGTTCTACAGGATTACTTCCTTTTCCCCCTCACTGATGGGTTCAGAGGAAGGAAAATGTAAATAGCCATGAGAAGGATTCAAGTTAAACCAAAGGAAAAACTTTCCAAACTTTGAGGTCATGAATGACAGAGGCAGGGCTCTGAGAAGAGCTGTAGAATCTATTCCCTGATATTTTGAAGAATTGAATCTACCTACCAAAGGTGGTATATATTTGAGGAGGCTGAAGCTTGTGAGTACATTGTGCAGAGATGGCATTCATCATGTCAAACACTTTCCTTCCTGGTTCAGCCCTCCACATGGCTTTTTCTGCCTTCTGTTGTCTCTTTCCTTTCCTTCCAACCAACCCATATCAACTTCTTCGTGTCTTCATTACATCACGTCACTTTTTTTTTTGCTAGCTATACTTGCTATCCCTTACAGTGTAATGTCTAATTCCTCTTTCTGACTTCCAACTCTCCATAATACACCTTTACTACTTATGATCTATTCTTGCAAATACCTTTCACTAGAACCTAGTCTATCTTATAAATATTCCTAGGAATCTAGGTCCTAGGCCACTCCCACTGCCATGGTTTTGCTCATTTTTGTACACATTCTGAATGTGTTTAAACTCTACCAATCCCATTTATCTCTCAAGGTTCAGTGTAATTACTGCCCCCTTCCTGAAACATTTTCTGACCCATCCATCTCTTCCTGAACTCTTTGACCCTCTTTCCCACACATAGCTCAACCCATTTAATCTCCAAAGATATGTGCACTTGATATACACTTTTCCCTCATCTCTACAACTGTATTGAAACCTAGTGTTAGGCAGTAGGTAGTGCTTAATAAAGACTTGATTTATTTAAGTACACTTGGGCCTTGACTTTTCTCTGATGAGCCTGGAATGGGTTGTCATAGAAGTTGCCCGGAAGATTGGAGCTCTGTATATATCTTCCCATGGAATGTCTGGGGTGTTAATGATGATTTTGGTTGACTCCACCAGGAAAGGATAATTTGCCAGTCTTTTGATTGTTTGATAGGAGGATCCTGGCAGGATGGAGTTTTTTTTATATGTGGTGTCAGTTGTTTGTTACAAGTAGATCTGTGCTAGGAAAACAACATGGGTTTGGCTTGAGTTTAGATGGTAGGAGCTTATTGAAAGTCATTCAAGAATTACAGACCGATTTCCCTAATGAATATGGAGGCCAAAATCCTCAACAAGATCCTGGCTAATAGAATCTAACAGTACATTAAAAGGATTATCCATCATGACCAAGTGGGATTCATCCCTGGGAATGCAAGTGTGGTTCAACATTTGCAAATCAATCAGCCTGATACATTATATCAACAAGAAAAGACTCAGGAATCATATGATCCTCTCAATTGATGCAGAAAAAGCATTTGACAAAATACAGCATCCTTTCCTGATTAAAACCCTTCGGAGTGTAGGGATAGAGGGCACATTCCTCAATTTCATAAAAACCGTCTATGAAAAGCCTACAGCAAATATCATTCTCAATGGGGAAAAGCTGGAAGCCTTTCCCTTAAGATCAGGAACACGACAAGGATGCCCACTCTCATCACTATTATTCAACATAGTACTAGAAGTCCTTGCAACAGCAATCAGACAACAAAAAGGGATAAAAGGTATCCAAATTGGCAAAGAAGAAGTCAAAATATCTCTCTTCGCAGATGACATGATACTCTATATGGAAAACACAAAAGAATCCACTCTCAAACTATTAGAAGNAAAAAAGACAGTCTCTTCAATAAATGGTGCTGGGAAAATTGGACAGCTACATGCAAAAGAATGAAACTTGACCACTCTCTCACACCATACACAAAAATAAACTCCAAATGGATGAAAGACCTCAATGTGAGACAGGAATCCATCAAAATTCTAGAGGAGAACATAGGCAACAACTTCTATGACATCGGCCAGAGCAACCTTTTTCACGACACATCTCCAAAGGCAAGAGAAATAAAAGATAAAATGAACTTATGGGACTTTATCAGGATAAAGAGCTTCTGCACAGCCAAGGAAACAGTCAAAAAAACTAAGAGACAGCCCACGGAATGGGAGAATATATTTGCAAAGGACACCACAGATAAAGGACTGGTATCCAAGATCTACAAAGAACTTCTCAAACTCAATACACGAGAAACAAATAAACAAATCATAAAATGGGCAGAAGATATGAACAGACACTTTTCCAATGAAGACATACAAATGGCTAACAGACACATGAAAAAATGTTCAAAATCATTAGCCATCAGGGAAATTCAAATCAAAACCACACTGAGATACCACCTTACGCCAGTTAGAATGGCAAAGATAGACAAGGCAAGAAACAACAATTGTTGGAGAGGATGTGGAGAAAGGGGATCCCTCCTACATTGTTGGTGGGAATGCAAGTTGGTACAGCCACTCTGGAAAACAGTGTGGAGGTCCCTTAAAAAGTTAAAAATTGAACTACCCTATGACCCAGCCATTGCACTACTGGGTGTTTACCCCAAAGATACAGACGTAGTAAAGAGAAGGGCCATATGCACCCCAATGTTCATAGCTGCATTGTCCACAATAGCCAAATCATGGAAGGAGCCGAGATGCCCTTCAACAGATGACTGGATTAAGAAGCTGTGGTCCATATATACAATGGAATATTACTCAGCTATCAGAAAGAACGAATTCTCAACATTTGCTGCAACATGGACGGCACTGGAGGAGATAATGCTAAGTGAAATAAGTCAAGCAGAGAAAGACAATTATCATATGATTTCTCTCATCTATGGAACATAAGAACTAGGAGGATCGGTAGGGGAAGAAAGGGATAAAGAAAAGGGGGGTAATCAGAGGGGGGAATGAAACATGAGAGACTATGGACTGTGAGAGGCAAACTGAGGACTTCAGAGGGGAGGGGGTGGGGGATAGCCTGGTGATGGGTAGTAGGGAGGGCACGTATTGCATGGTGCACTGGGTGTTATACGCAACTAATGAAGCATCAAACTTTACGTCGGAATCTGGGGATGTACTGTATGGTGATTAACACAATATAATAAAATAAAATTAAAAAAAAATAAAAAAAAATAAGAAGTTGTGGTCCATATATACAAAGGAATATTACTCAGCTATCAGAAAGAACAAGTTCTCAATATTTGCTGCAACATGGATGGCACTGGAGGAGATAATGCTAAGTGAAATAAGTCAAGCAGAGAAAGACAATTATCATATGATTTCTCTCATCTATGTAACATAAGAACTAGGAAGATTGGTAGGGGAAGAAAGGGATAAAGAAGGGGGGTAATCAGAAGGGGAAATGAAGCATGAGAGGCTATGGACTCTGAGAAACAAACTGAGGTCTTCAGAGGGGAGGCGGGTGGGGGAATGGGATGGGCTGGTGATGGGTAGTGAGGAGGGCACGTGTTGCGTGGTGCACTGGGTGTTATACGCAACTAATGAAGCATCGAGCTTTACATCGGAAACCAGGGTTGTACTGTATGGTGACTAACATAATATAATAAAAAAACATTAAAAAAAAGAAATTCTGCCACTATTTCATTAACTTGTTATGGTGATCTAGGCAAAATCGCACTACCTCTCAGAGTCTTAGTTTCTGCACATGTAAATAAGAGGTTTGCATGAGACGGTTGCTAATGTCCTATAAGCTTTGACATGATACAGATCTATGAAAGAAGTTGTTTGAACTCTTCTCTCCATTCTTTGAGAAGGGATGTAAGGAAGAGATCTGTATCATGCCATAGGAGTAAAGATAAAGTTAATCTTAGATCTCATCCATCCATCAAACAAATATTTATTGAATACCTACTGTGTGCCAAGCTCTGTTCTAGGCACTAGGGATTCAGTGGACAACAAAGTCTATCATACAGCTTATATTTTAGTGATGAGATCAACAATGACTATATAAATAATATGTACATATGTCCTCTAAACACACACCACTGCATATGACCACATGGGCTATGTACTGCACATTCCTAGGCAGTGCCTTCATCTAGACTATAATAGTTCTGGGTGGTGATGAGTGGTATGAAGAGAAGAAAGTGTGTTGGGGGATAGACAGTGATGGAAGTGCCATTGAAGATGCAGTTTTGAAAGGATTTCCTGCTAAAATTTTATTTAAACAGTATCTTAAATGAAATAAGAAAATATATCACACACATAATCTGGAGAAAGAGCATCTGGTAAGTGAAAATACTGTATTAAGGTCCTGAAGTGGGAGTGGGCTTGGTCTGTTTGAGCAAGATACTGTAATCTTACAACTGTCTCCCAGACAGCAATGATACCATCATCCGGCTAGCAAAAAGATGAACTAGACCTTTTAGCCTCTGGCCTTTGCCACTTTCCCTGGTTACCTTCTCATGTGGTCACCTAGCTCTTGTTTGCTCTTTCATTTATTCATTCAAAAAATAATTAATAAGCAATAATTATAGTGTGAGGCACCATGGAGCTATCGCTGATAATGCCACTCTCTCCTAGAGTTCAATAACAATTCCTTTCTTTACTTAAGATTGGAGAATGGAGAGCGTGCTAGAAAAATAAAACAAAAAACAAGCTGTAGTGGGGCCCAACATACCTACCTTAAGAAGTTCATGTGCCACATTACATCAAAAACTAAGGATATACTATATGGTGACTAACATAACATAATAAAAAATTATTATAAAAAATAAAATAAAATAAATCTTTAAAAAAATTAGGAAAAAAAAAAGAAGTTCATTTGTCAAGTGGCCTCAACTTTTCAACTTGGAGAACATCTCTGGATGAGGTGTTATAGCAGTTTCTATCTTTGGTTTTATAACAGAGAACTCGTGCTTTCCATTTTATAAAAGACTGCATTCACTCTCCACTTCACAGAATCCAAGAATAAGGATGGTGAGGCAGTTTAAAATGGGGAAACTGTCCATCATCACTAAGTCAACACATGGATACTAAATGTTGAGGGAGAGGCAATGATGAGAGGGTAGGGCCATTTCCTCAGGTAGGAAGATAAGGCATGTACAGAGTTAGCTGCAGCAAAATTAGAACATGGAAAATGCTGAATGACTGGGGTCACAAAACATGCTGAAGGGATTGAGAGGAAAGAAGTCACTGTGGTATGAGGTGATTAGAAAAATATTCAGAAAACCTGGGGCTGAGGATGGGCAGGATTTTTCCAAATAGAGTCAAGGAGATGAAAGGATGGAAATAAGACACACAGATGGGAAAAACCATGACAAGTTCAAGAGACTAGATTGGAAATAGGGAGTCCCATAGCAAGAAGGGATTGGGAAAATACATTGGGGCATGAATTCAGATTTAAGACATTTAGATGTTTCCATTAGGCCTGGGAAAATTCTATGCACCTTATCTAGAGTTTTATCTCAGGGAAAGGTGAGGCACCACTTCTATTCCCTCGTTGTCAACCTCATGAGGGCCCATTCAAGGGCTTTTCTGTCAGCCTCTCCTATGATAATAATAGCAATAATAATACATCATAATTGTATTGTCCTTTGCAAATTACAAAGTATTGTATTTGGAATTTTACAAAGGCAAAGGCCATGTCGGTCTCCATTCAACTCCTTGAACCTGACATGGTGCTTACTACATGGGAGACAGTCAGTAAATTCTTAGTCAATTAATGAAAAAATTAAAAAATCAGTTGCATCACCTAATTTGAGCCTCATAATAAACCCTCTGGGGCAGGGAGACCAAATATTGTTATCCTGATTTCACAGATGAGAGAAATAAAATCTAGAGTAGGTATGTGGTTTTTCCAAGTTGTCTTACATACTGTATTAGAGACTTTGTATTAAAAATTGCATGGACCTAAGAACTAAGAGACTGGGAACTAGCAAACTAATAACTTGGCTTTGTCATTTAACTTCTCTGGACCTTAGTTTTTCTTGCCTGTTAGACATAGAATTAAATGTAATTGATTCCAAAATACAAGATACAAGATTCCAGGATACACAAGCGTGCACGCACACACACACACGTGTATTTAATCACACTTTAATGTCTCTGAACTTGGGATATGTCTTATAATCAACGGTGTGTCGTCTATTAATTTGCTGCATTTTTCTTTCTCGGATTCTGTATGATATGGTAACCTCTGTCCTGTCTCCCTGCTGGAATGTGAATGTGAAAGTGCTCTGAAAACTGTACAAAAATTGTTATACGAATAAATAGTGACTAGTAAAACAGAGGTTGCCACTGACCTCCCTCAGTCTGTGGCCCAAACTTCTTAACCACTCTGGAGAAACCAGCTGCCATGTGGGTTCTATGCAGAGTCCCTGAGCAGGCTCTGCAAGAGAGAGGATTAAGTGGCATTAACCCAACAAGCAAATGCTGGCATCTCTGAGACACCTGGTACAAATCTTCGCTATTGATTAAAGGAATTAGTGGTCTGAGAATCTATGAATAGACAAAAAGAAAGGAAATGCAATCCTTTTCCACAAGCCCAAACACAGACCAGGCATTCATTGATTTCTCTGTTCCCTGTTTGTGCATACCTGTGGTTCTATTGGGCTGAATTCCCAGAAGGAGCTCCTTTAACACTGGGACTCTGCTCTCATAGAAGACCCCCTCCCCAACACAACCTCCTCCCCCATGCCATTCCACATCCTCCTTTGTCTGCAATAGCCACTGACCAGGTGTGCAATGCCCAAAGGTCTGTTAAGAGGCCAGGCAATGTCTGCTCTGAGTCTGCTGTAGGCATACAGCAATCTAGAGCCACTGAGCTGCTTAAATGTTTGCATTTGCCTCCATACCCACATTTGTGAAAAACAAAGAAAATAGAAATGTTGGCCTTTGAGGAGGGGATGGGGAAAGATGACATGAGTAGCAGAACTGAGACTAGGGTGAGTTAAGTGAGGTGCCTTGGGAGCAAAATTTAAGGAAGAACATATTTCCACTGTAGAGCCTATAAGTAGCCTTCTAATATCCCAAGTGTCACTCAACCCTTCTAGATCTTAGACAAATCAAATCCCTGGATTCCAGCTGCTGATCAGTTTCATGTTGAATTATAAAATTTTTGTAGAACTTAATTTATAAATCTCTTTCACATATACTTTGTCTTTTGCTCTTTCCTACAAATTGGGAATTTAGTTTTTGTGTTTACTTTCATTACCCATATTGGTGTGCTAAGGTTTGAAATGAAGACAATGCTTTTGTTTTATTACCTGCCTCTTAGAATAATAGCAATAATTGTGCAAAGTGCTAAGCAGGCATTGCATGTCTCCATCCCATGGACTATTAGTTTAAGAAGACATGCTTAAGTTGGACTTTGAGTTTTCAGAAAAGATTAAGTGGAAATTAGAATTTCCTACTATAGGAAAGGAAAACAAAGAGGTCAGTTGTATCAGAGATAGTCAGATGGAAAAAAAATGAGGACACTGGTTTGAAAAGGTTTCAATTTGATGGGACAATCACTTGCCAGTGTCTATAGATCTAAGTGAGAAAATAACAATATTCATCTTTATCTTTTGCAATTAAGAGGAGATGAGTTTTGGTAACACATCTGGAATGAGAGATTAAGAACCTTTAAAATCCACAGCCCTCTGACAGACCTATCAGAGAGTGTTTGTCAAAAATAAAAATAAAAATCAGTCAGTTATTTAACATAATTGCTGCTTGAGGTGGCAATACCAGGTAAGACAAATTAGAGGTTTAGAAAAAAAGCTTAAAAGGAAAATATGGAGAATACAACATCCATAGGGGATATTGAAAAGCTCTGACATATTCCTAGGAATTTAGGAATGTGCAAGGCTGTGCATATGCCTGAGAAGGCCTTAATTTCTCACTTCTGGGTGTCATCGAGCCTCTGCAAAAGCAAGAAGTGAAAGATAAGGCAGAGTTATAAACAACCAGAGCCCAGAATCCATACCTAGCACAAAATGAAAGCTGGGAGACTTATTGATTAAGTCATTTAAAGATATCTTTGTCCCAGACACCTGGCTGGGTGAGTTAGTAGATCATGTGACTCTTTATCTCAGGATCATGAATTCAAGCCCAACATTGGGCCTCGAGGTTACTTTAAAAAAAAATAAATAAAATAGGGTGCCTGGGTGACTCAGTTGGTTAAGCATCCCAGTCTTGATTTCAGCTCAGTTTGTAATCTCAGGGCTGTGAGATAGAGCTCCATGTCAAGTTTTATGATGGGCAAGGAGCCTGCTTAAGATTCTCTCCCTCTCTTTCCCTCTGCCCCACCCCTTTCAATAAATAAATAAATAAATAAATAAATAAATATTTAAAAAATAAATAAAAATTAATTGCATGAATTGCTGATACAGTCAATGTGGATGAATCTCAAAAACTTTATGGGGAGCCCAGCTGGTTCAGTCAGTAGGGCATGTGAGGCTTTGTTGTAAGTTCAAGCCTCACGTTGGGTGTAGAGATTACTTAAAAATTAAATTTTTTTCAATTTTAAAAAGATACCTTTGTCCAATTACTAACTGAACACTAAGCTAAATGGTAGAGACATCAGTGACTACACACAACAAAGACATATGCAGCCCAATGTACATAGCAACAATGTCCACAATAACCGAACTGTGGAAGGAGTTGAGATATCCTTCAACAGATGAATGGATAAAGAAGATGTGGTTCATACATACAATGGAATATTACTCAGCCATCAGAAAAGATGAATATCTACCATTTATATTGACATGGATGGAACTGGAGGGGATTATGCTAAGTGAAATAAGCCAATCAGAGAAAGACAGTTGTAATATGGTTTCACTCATATGTGGAACATAAGGAATAGTGCAGAGGACAATAGGGGAAGGGAGAGAAAACTGAAGGGAAAGAAATAAGAGAGGGAGACAAACCATACAAGACTCTTGACTCTGAGAAACAAATTGAGGGTTGCAGAAAAGGAGATGGGTGGGGGGATGGGGTAACTTTGTGATGGGCAATAAGGAGGGCACATGATGTGATAAGCACTGGGTGTTACACACTACTAATGAATCACTGAACATTATATCGAAAAACTAATGACGTACTATATGTTGGCTAATTGAATTTAAATTAAAAAAAAGAAAAAAGGTACAAACTTTACAGAAATAGTTCAAGACACTAAACAAACAATTAAAAGAACAAACAATAAGAAAAACAAACTTCGGACAGAAAATGAATCTGATTTACAGAGTTACTACATTATATTATTTTTAAATGTCTAGTTTTCAACAAAAATTATGAGACACACAAAAAAAGAAATTATGACCCACATACAGGGAAAAAGCAGTCAATATAAATTGTCCCTAAGGAACCTCGGATTGGACTATTAGACAAACATTTAGTTCAGCTATTATAAATTTGTTCAAAGAACTAAAGGATATCATGTCTGGAGAACTACAGGAAGATATGAAAACAGTGCCTCACCAACTAGAGAATACCAATCAAGACAAAGAAATATTAAAAAACACACACACATTAAACAGAGATTCTGGAGTTGAAAAATACACTAGCTGAAATGAAAATTTTACTAAGATGACCCAATAACACATTTGAGTTGGAAAAAGAAAGAATCAGTGAAGATAGTTCAATTGAGATTATTCAGTCTAAGGAACAGAATGAAAAAAGAATGAAGAAAAATTAACAAAGCCTCAGAGACCTGTGGGACACCATCAACATACATATATAGAAGTTCCAGAAGAAGATGAGAGAAAGAAAGGGGAAAGAATATTTAAAGAAATAATGGCCAAATTTCCCCAAATTTGTTGAAAAATTAATCTACATGTTGAAAAATTTCTACAAACTCCAAATAAGATAAACTCAAAAAGATCCACATCTAGATTTATCATAGTCAAACTATTGAAAGACAAATAAAAAGAATCTTGAGAGAAGCAAGAGAAAAGTGAATGATGTCAAGATATCTTCAATAAGATTAACAGGTGACTCCTCATCAGAAGTCAGGGAGGTCAAAAGGTAGTGAGATGAAGAGGGTAGGGGGGATAAGCAAAATGGGTAAAGGAGAGTGGGAGATACAAGCTTCCGGTTATGAAATGAATAAGTCATGGGAATAAAAGGTAAGCATAAAGCATATAATCAATAGTATTGTAATAGTGATATATGGTGACGGATGGTAGCTACACTTCTGGTGAGAATGACATAACATGTAAAGTTGTTGAATCACTATGTTGTACACCTGAAACTAAAGTAACATTGTGTGTCAACCATATTCAGATAAAAATAATTTGAAAGAAATGACTGTGAACCAAAAAATCTATATCCAGCAAAACAACCATTCAAAAACAAAGTGCAATTAAGACAATCCCAGATAAACAAAAAATTGAGTGAATTCATTGCTAACGCATGTGTCTTATAAGATAACACTAAAGGACACTTTTTGTTTGAAATGAAAGGACATTAAACAGTTACTAAAGTCCAGATAAAGAAATAAGGAACACTGGTAAATGTAACTTTATAGGTAAGTGTAAAACAATGTATAAATGTATTTTTTTGTTTACAAATACTTTTTCTCCTATCTGATTTAAGACAATTGCATAAAACAATAGTTATTAATCTATGTTGATGGACACACAATGCATAAAGATAACATGTGACATCAATAGCATAAGGGGAGATATAAGTTATATACAACTAATGGATCATTGAACACTACAACAAAAACTAATGATGTACTATATGTTGGCTAATTGAACTTAATAAACAAAACAAAACAAAAACAATGCAAGTAGAAGGAGAAGGCAAGATTTTTAATGTCTGTGAATCTCAGCTTCTTCACCTTAAAATAGGGCATGTAATCACCAACTCACAAGAAAATTCATTTCCCACCTTCTTTCTTTCGATTGTAATGTTTAGTGCATTTACATTCATTGTAATCACTGCTAAAGTAGGATTTATGTCTGTAATTTTGGTTTATTTATTTATTTATTTATTTATTTATTTATTTATTTATTTATTTAAAAAGGGAGTGTGAGTTGGGGGAGAGGGACAGAGGGAGAGAAAGAATCCTAAGCAGGCTCCATACCCAGCATGGAGCCTGACGCAGGGTTCCATCTCACAATCCTGAGATCCTGACATGAGCCAAAACCAAGAATCAGACCCTTAACTGACTGAGCCACCCAGGCATCCTGGTATCAAGGTACCATCAGAGCTAGTTTCTGGTGAGATCTCTCTTCCAGGATCAGACATGGATATCCCTCTATGTTTGTGTGGAAACAAAGGTATCTCTCATGTCTTTTCCTCTTCTTATAAAGACACCAATCCTATTAGATTATAACCCCATCCTTATGACCTCATTTAACTCTATCTATATCCAAAGCTCTGATGGTAACTTGGTCTTGGACTCTGGCCTTTGAAACTTGAGAAAACAAGTATCTGTTGCTTAAGCCACCTAGTCTGTGGTGTTTTGTTGTGGCAGCCTTAGCAGCCTAATATAGAGCCAAAGAAGAAGTACAAGGGAAATCCAAAAACACTTTGAGATAAATGGAAACAAAAACACAAAATATCAAAATTATAAAATGTAGCTAAAGTAGTATTTAAAGGAAAATTTATAGCTGCAAATTCGTATATTAAAAAAGAAGAAATATCTCAAATCAATATCATGATCTTCCACTCTGAGAAACTACAAAAAACGGAGAGCAAACCAAATACAAATATTCTGAAAAAAGAAAATTACAAAAATTAGAATAGAGATACATGAAATGAAAAGATTTTTAAAAATTTCTTTTGATTGATAATCCTTTAGCTAGACTGACAAAAAAAAAAGAAAAAGAAAAGGAGCAGGGTAGGGAGAGAGATTGAGGAAGAGGGAAGAAAGAGACATTCAAATTATAAAAATCAGGAATGAAAGATGAAAGAGTGGACATCACTACCAACCTTAAAGAAAAAAATGCTTTATTATCAATAGTATGCCAAAAAAGATAATGTAGATGAAATTATCAAATTCCTAGAAAGACACAAACTATCAACACCAACTCAAGAAGAAATAGAAAATCTGAATAGATCTTAAAAAAAAAAAAGATTGAATTAGTAGTCAGAATACTTCCCACGAAAAAAGCTCAGGCTTAGATGGATTTAACGGTGAATTCTATCAATCATTTAAGACAAATTAACACCAATCCTTCACAAATTCTTCCAAAAAAAGAAAAAGAGAGAGAGAAGAGACAACTTCTAATTCATCCTATGAGGGCAATATTGTCCTGATACCAACGCCAGACAAAGACATCACAATAAGAGGCCAATATCCTTTATGAATATAGGTGAAAGAAATCCTCAACAACATACTGGCTAAATAAATCCAGAAATATATGAAAAGGATTATATATTACCACTAAATAGTATTTATCTTAGGAATGTAAGGTTGGTTTAACATACAAAAATCAATCAATGTAATATATCATATTGATAGATTAGAGGACAAAAACCATTTTAAAGGTGCATAAAAAAATTTGATAAAATCCAAACTCTTTCCTGATAAAACACTCAACAATTTAGGGATAGAAGGGAATTTTCTCAACCTGATCAAGAGCATATGCAAAAATCCCATAGCTAGTATCATGATTAATAGTAAGAGATAAGGAGGTACCTGGGTGGCTCAGTTGGTTAAGTGTCTGCCTTCAGCTCAGGTTATGATCCTAGGGTCCTGGGATCAAGCCCCGCGTCAGGCCCCCTGCTCAGGGAGGAGCCTGCTTCTCTCTCTCTCTCTGCCTGCTGCTCTCCCTACTTGTGCTCTCTCTCTCTCTCAAATAAATAAATAAATAAAATCTTTTAAAAAATAATAAGAGATAAAATATTTTCCCTAAGTTTGGAAACAAGACACAGATTCTTATTCTCACAACTTCTACTCAACATTGTATTGAAAGTGCTAGTCAGAGAAATTAAGCAAACTAAATAAAAGGCATTCAAATTGGGAGAAGAAAAACTAATTACACATCACATGATCTTGTATACAGGAAAATCCTAAGGAATCCACAAGAAACTAAGAACTACTAAATGAGTTCAGCAAGATTTCAGGATAAAAGATCAATATACACAAACCAACTGGGTTTCTATCCATTAGCAATGAAAAATCAGAAAATGGAAGGAAATAATTCCATTTATAATAACATCAAAAAGAATTAAATACCTAGGAATAAATTAAACAAAACTTGAAAGACATATTAACTGAAAATAAAAAACATTGTTGAAAGAAATTAAAGAAAACCAAATAAATAGGAAGAAATCCTATGTTCATGGATGATAAAACTTAATATTGTTAAGATTACAATATTCAAAAGATGATCTACAGATTCAACACTATCCCAATCAAAATTCCAGCTGTCTGTTTTGCATAATTTGAAAATTAGATCCTAAAATTCCTATGAAAATTCAAAGGAACTTGAGTAGCCAAAACAATCTAAGAACAAAGTTGAAAGACTTGCACTACTCAATTGCAATATTTACCTCAAAAGCAACATTGATCAAGACAGGATAGTGCTAGCACAAGGACAGACATATAAATCAGTAGAATAGAATTGAAAGCCCAGAAATAAACCCATATATGTATAGTCAGCTGATTTTCGACAGAAGTGCCAAGATGAGTTCATGGGGAAGCAATAGTCTTTTCAACCAATGAAGATAGGATACCTAGATACCCACATTCAAAATAATGTACTTGGACTGCTTCCTTGCACCATATACAAAAATTAACTCAAAGTGGATCATAGATATAAATGGAAGAGCTAAAACATTAAATACTCTTGGAAGAAAACAAGCGAATATATCTTCATGACCTTGCGTTAGTCTTTGAATGGTTCCTTAGATATGACACCAAAAGCACAAGCAACAAAAGAAAAAATAGATAAACTGGTCTTCATCAAAATTAAAAACTTTTGTCTTTCAAAGAGCACTATCAAAAACAAGAAAAGACAACCCACAGATTGCAAAAATATTTGCTAACCTCATATCTGATAAGGGATTTGTATCCAGAATATATAAAGAACTCTTGCAAATCCACAATGAAAGCACACACACACACACAAACACAAACCCCACAATTTTGTAAATGAGTAAAGAATTTGATAGACAGTTCTCAAAAAAATATACAAATGACGAAAAAGAACATGAAAAGATGATCAGCAACTTTAACCATTATGGAAATGCAAATCACAACTACAATGATATTCCATTTCATACCCTCTAGGTTTCTATAATAAAAAAAGACATATAATAACAATGTTAGTGAGGATATAGAGAAACTGGAAATCTCATACATTTCTGGCAGAATTGTAACTGGTGCAGCCAGTTTTGAAAAATGTTTGACAGTTCTTCAGAAAGATAAATATAGAGGTACCATATGATCTGGAAATTCCACTCCTAAACATACCCAAGAGAAATGAAAACATTTTCCACACAAAAACCCATATACAAATGTTCATAGCAACATTATTCGTAATAGTCAAAATGTGGAAATGGAAACAACCAAATGTCCATTATCTGAGGAATGAATAAACATGATGTGATATATCCATGCAGTGGAATATTGTCAACAATAAACAGGAATGCAGTACTGATACATGATACATATAGGAACCATGAAAGCATCACGTTAAGTGAAAGAACTGAACACCAAAGGCTGCATATTGTATGAATCTGTTTATATGAAGTGTGTAGAATAGACAAATCTGTAGAGACCAAAAACATGTTATTGGTTGCCAGAGTCTGGAGGTGGGCAGNGGGGGGGGGGGGGGGGGGGGGGGGGGGGGGGAGGGGAGTGTGGGTTGTAACTGCTAATGAATACAGGGCTTTGTTTTGGGATAGTGAAAATGTACTGGAATTGGATAGTGGTGATTGTTGGACAACTCTGTGAACATTCTAAAAACCACTTAATTGCACACATTTATTCTTAAAATATCTGAAGTGTTTAGTATACCTTCATTCTATTTTTAAAGAATGGTTTATCAATCAAGTAGGACTCTTAGCTGCATGTAACAGAAAATTCAACATCAACTTGCCTAAGCAATAAAAGGGGGTGTGTGGGCTCATACAACAAAGAGATAGTACCTTTAGAGTGACTTATCTCAAGGGCTTGAGTGATTTTTGCAGGCCTTGTTCTGCTCCCATTGTCTTGGTCTGATTTTCTTTTTTTTTTTAAAGATTTTATTTATTTATTTAGGAGAGAGAGAACAGAGCGAGAGTGAGAGAGCACAAGCAGGGTCGGGGCAGAGAGAGAAACAGATTCCCCACTGAGCGGGGAGCCCAACACGGGGCTCGATCCCAGAACTCTGGGATCATGACCTGGGTCGAAGGCAGATGCTTAATTGCTGAGCCCCCTGGGCACCCGTGTATTGGTCTCGTTCTTAAGCCTTGGCAGCAACAGTCTCAGATCATCTCCGGTTGAAATCTCTAGGGAAAATTTCCCTGCCTCTCTCAAAAATCCTAATAAAACTCTCATTCACTGTGATTGGGTCCTATGTCCATCTCTGAACCAATCACTTTGGCCAAGTAAATATATATTGGCCAGGTCTGTGTCATGTGTTTCTGGCCTCTCCAGAAGTTGTATATGAGAAGAAATGCCCAATACTCTTACTAAATGGAAAAAAAATAGATGAAACAGGTACTAAGAAGCTACACAACAACAAATATCTACTATCAACAATTAGGAAAACTTTGCCAAGATAGGCAATCAATCTGGAGGCAGCTTATAATCTTGGTATCATAAATACTCCAAAACACACAGATCCTCTCAATTTTAACTCTTTATCCTTTGAATCTAAATCCTGTTTGAGTTACAATTTACATGCAATGCTTATATTCACTTTTTACAATATGAAGGTTAATCACACATAGATCAACGGAACAGAATAGAAGACCCAGAAATAAATCCATGCTTATATTGTCAATTAATCTACAATAAAGGTATCAAGAATATACAATGGGGGAAAAGACCACCTCTTCAACCTATGGTGCTGAGAAAAATGGACAGCTACATGAAAAAGAGTGAAAGTAGACCACTTTCTTACATCATACACAAAAATAAACTCAAAATGAATTAAAAAACTGAATGTCAGACTCAAAACTATAAAACTCCTAGAAGATAATATAGTCAGTGATTTCTATGACACCAGCCATAGAAACATTTTTCTAGATATTTCCTCAGGCAAGGTAAACAAAAGCAAAATTAAACGATTGGGACTAAACCAAAATAAAAAGTTTCACAAAGCAAAGAAAACCATCAGCAAAACAAAAAGGCAACCAACTGAATAGGAGAAGATATTTGGAAATGATATATCTGATAAGGGATTAATATCCAAAATATATAAGTAACGTCTACAACTCAGTACCAACAAAACAAAAAATCTGATTAAAAAATGAGCAGAAGACCTGAATAGGACATTTTTCCAAAGAAGACATACAGATGGCCAACAGACACATAAAAAGGTGCTCAACACCACTAATCATCAGGGAAATGCAAATCAAAACCACAATGACATATCACTACACCTGTCAGAATGGCTAAAATTAAAAACACAAGAAATAACAAGTGTTGGCAAGGACATGGGAAAAAAGAAACTCTCATTCACTGTTGGTTGGGAATGCAAATTGGTGAAGTCACTGTGGAAAACAGTATGGACATTCCTAAAAATATTTAAAATAAAATTACCACGTGATCCAGTAATTCTACTTGGAGTATTTACCCAAAGAAGATGAAAACAATAATTTGAAAAGATATACACACCCCTATGTTTATTGCAGCATTATTTACAATAGACAAGAGGTGGATGCAACCCAAGTGTCCATCTATAGATGAATGGATAAAGAAGTTGTGGTATGGAGCGCCTAGGTGGCACAGCAGTTAAGTGTCTGCCTTCGGCTCAGGGCGTGATCCCAGAGTCCTGGGATCGAGCCCCACATCAGGCTCCTCTGCTATGAGCCTGCTTCTTCCTCTCCCACTCCCCCTGCTTGTGTTCCCTCTCTCGCTGGCTGTCTCTATCTCTGTCAAATAAATAAATAAAAATCTTAAAAAAAAAAAGAAGTTGTGGTATATATAATGAAATATTGCTCACCAACAAAAAAGAATGAAATCTTGCCATTTGTAGCAACATGGAAGGACCCAGAGGGTATAATGCTAAGTGAAATAAGTTATTTGGAGAAAGACAAATACCTATGATTTAACTCATATATGGAATTTAAGAAACAGTACCAACAAACAAAAAAAAAAGAGACAAATAAAAAGACAGACTCAAATACATAGAACAAATAGATGGTTACCAGAGGAGAGGTGGGTGAGGGGAAAAGTGAAATAGCTGAAGAGGATTAAGAGTACACTTATCGTGATGAGAATGGAAAATGTATAGAATTGGTGGATCTAACATAACATAATAAAAATTATTATTATAAAAAAAGGAATTGGTGGGGAATGTATTTGCAAATGACACTACAGATAAAAGACTGGTATCCAAGATCTACAAAGAACTTCTCAAACTCAATACACGAGAAACAAATAAACAAATCATAAAATGGGCTGAAGATATGAATAGACACTTTTCCGATGAAGACATACAAATGACTAACAGACACAAGAAAAAAGGTTCAAAATCATTAGCCATCAGGGAAATTCAAATCAAAACCACACTAAGATACCACCTTACGCCAGTTAGAATGGCAAAAATTGACAAGGCAAGAAACAACAATTGCTGGAGAGGATGTGGAGAAAGGGGATCCCTCCTACATTGTTGGTGGGAATGCAAGTTGGTACAGCCACTCTGGAAAACAGTGTGGAGGTCCCTTAAAAAGTTAAAAATTGAGCTACCCTATGACCCAGCCATTGCACTACTGGGTATTTACCCCAAAGATACAGACGTAGTGAAGAGAAGGGCCGTATGCACCCCAATGTTCATAGCAGCATTGTCCACAATAGCTAAACCATGGAAGGAGCTGAGATGCCTTTCAACAGATGACTGGATTAAGAAGATGTGGTCCATATACACAATGGAATATTACTCAGCTATCAAAAAGAACGAATTCTCAACATTTGCTGCAGCATGGACGGCACTGGAGGAGATAATGTTAAGTGAATAAGTCAAGCTGAGAAAGACAATTATCATATGGTTTCTCTCATCTATGGAACATAAGAACTAGGAAGATCGGTAGGAGAAGAAATGGATAAAGAAAGGGGGGGTAATCAGAAGGGGGAATGAAGCATGAGAGACTATGGTATGAGAAACAAACTGAGGGCTTCAGAGGGGAGGGGGGTGGGGGAATGGGATAGGCTGGTGATGGGTAGTAAGTAAGGAGGGCATGATTGCATGGTGCACTGGGTGTTATATGCAACTAATGGATCATCGAACTTTACATCAAAAACCAGGGATGTACTGTATTGTGACTAACATAATATAATAAAAAAATATTATTAAAAAAAAGAAAAAAAAAGAATTGGTGGATCATCATATTGTGCACCTAAAACTAATTTAACACTGTTTGTTAATTGTAAAAAAATGAAGGTTAATCTTTCACTGTAACATTTTATTAGCCCACTTTCTGTGTAGTGGATTGAATGATTACCTTCAAAATGATATGTCCACATCCTCATACCTGAATCCTGTGAATTTTACTTTTTACGGAATAAGTGTCTTTGTAGATACAATTAAATGAAGGGTCCTGAGGTGAGATCATTTAAGATTACCCAGGTGGGCCCTTAACCCAATAGTAAGTGTTTCTATAAAAGGCAGAAGAGGGGAAGACAGAGAGGAGAATGTCGTGAAGACCCGGGCAGGGACTGGAATAAGGCAGCCACAATGAATGCACATAGCCCCCAGAGGCAGGAAGAGGTAAGGAACACATTCTACTCTAGAGCCTCTGGTGGGAGTGCAGCCCTGCCAACACCTTGATTTCCAACTCCTGAGCTCCAAAACTGGGAAAGAATAAATTTCTGTTGTTTTCAGTCACCAAGTTTATGGGTAACTTGTCATGGCAACACTAGAAAATGAATACACTCTGATATAGACAGTAGATTTGGAAAGGATTAGGTCTACTGCACAAACTTTGATTCTTGAAACATTTAAATGGACCACAGGAATGTTTTAATCAGGTATCATATGGCTTTTTTACAGGAGCAGATAGATTAAAAATTCCACTTCTTTACTCTCTTATGTCCTTTTTCATCTCAAAAAAAAAAAAATCAAAAACCAAAATAGCAAAAAAAAAAGTCTAGAGGGAAAAAAACTCCCAAACTTGGATTAATGAGAAATTTAAGAAGGAAGATATACACTAATATTTCAAGAAGTTTGTGTGAGGAGAGAAGAAAAAATATTTGTAGATACGGGGGTACTAAAGGTTGAGAGGAAATTTTAATTTAATTTAATTTAAAATTTAATTTATAGAATGGGAAAGAATCAAGCATATTTAAGACTTTAATTAAAGGGAATGAACAATTAGGGAACGGATGCATTACAGAATCGAGAGAGGCAGGTACAAGCAGGTCTGTAAGGAGGCAAGTAGAGAGGAGGCAACTGACATGGGCAGCCATATGCATTTTGAACAAAAAGATGGAGACCTTGCCCTTAAAACTAGAGGAATGGTGATCAGGATGACTGTGGATATGATTTTAGGTAAAGCATAAGTATTAGTCTAAACTAAAAACAATAGTCTTGCAAATTCTTATTTTAAATTTTTTTTAGATGGAACAGCTGAGTTAGATTAAATTCCTGTTGGGTGATTTTATTTTCTGACAGCCCATTCCCAATATTTTATAAATCATAAAATATAGAATTTTAGAGTTGGAAGAATCCTATACGAGAAGGCTTCAAAATAATTATTTTCTCCAAAAAAAACAAAAAACCCCAAAAAAACCTCTTCACTGGAAAAAAAATCTTAGACAAAGTAGCTACAAGTCATAACAAGACTCAGGACAAGGTTTGAATGTGCAAGGCTGAAGCATAGTGGAGACTGAAATCATAAGAGTTAAAAGGATCTAGGCATTTTTAAGATTGGGATTCAGCATAGCATAATTTTTTTGGCTTGTTTTTCATGGAGTAAACTTAAGGGCACAAACCGAAACCAGGCTTCTAGGGTTCAAACCCTAGCTCTGCCACTTGGAAGTTGTGTGATCTTTGGCAAACCACGTAACATATTTATACATCTTTATCCTCTTTTGTAAAATGGGAGTAATAGTAGCACTAACCTCTTACAGCTGTTTCAAAGACCAAATATTTGTAAAGTCTTACTACAGTGCTCGGCATTTCATTATATTATACTTCTGTAAAAATAATAAGGCAGTTGATTCTGTATCTTCTGAAGGAAGTTCAGTCAGCAAATTCTTTTTTTTAAAGATTTTATTTATTTATTTGACAGAGAGAGACAGCCAGCGAGAGAGGGAACACAAGCAGGGGGAGTGGGAGAGGAGGAAGCAGGCTCCTAGAGGAGAAGCCTGATGTGGGGCTCGATCCCAGAGCACCCGGATCACGCCCTGAGCCGAAGGCAGATGCTTAACGACTGCGCCACCCAGGCGCCCCATCAGTCAGCAAATTTTATGCATAATCATAACTCAGTCATGCATTATTTTCTTTTTTCTTTTTCACAGCAAACTCCCAGAGAAAGAAGTTCTGCCTCCATACAGAGAACAGAATGCAGAGACTTAGCTCCCAACCCAGCATTAGAACACAACACATTGGAACTTCTACTGCCTCTCTCCTCCCTGCCCCAATGCCTAACCATAGCCACCCCAGCTGGTCACCATCTCTCAGCACACCCAGCATTTTGTCAAAGTCATTGGAAGGCGAAAGAGGTGTGATGTCTCTGCAAAGCAAGATTCTGATAGCCTCAGACCAGATGCTCTGGGGCTCTGCAGGGGGAAGGGCAGCCCAAAGCTATGGGTTGTTCTGGGAGAGATGAAGAACACGGTGTCCCAGGCCCACTCTCATCCTGGGACTCTCTTCAGCGGATAACTCCTGTTCTCAAATCAAACATGTAGATTCCATGGAGGTACACCTTCCCATCTGGTCACAAAGCAACAGAACCATGTTATACTGATCCATCACTGCTGAAGGGAAACCACGTTCAGTGCTTCTCACAGAAGAATCTTCCTGGATATGCTCCCCAGCATCATCTCAAGGGCTTCTGTAGTTATATGTCAGCACATGGTATTGCTGGGATTTCAACTTACATCCCTCTGACTTAATAAGATGTCTTTCAAGCAGCTAAAACAAAACAAAACAAACACATAACAAGAAAGCATATGAAATAGCTAAGGATCCTTCCTGGGATAGTTTATGGAGCTAAGAGAAGATCAGTAAGAAAAGACCAACCCTGCCTGTGGGAGAACCTCAGAATTTGAGGCTTATTCTGACAGTTTGTCTGCAGCCCAGTCACCACCCAGTGGGAAGTGGGACACAATTTCCGAGATTATCAAAATGACTTTTGTGAAAGAAATGAATAACTGGCTAAACATGAGTTTTACTGTTGAACAGGAAAAAACAGTCTCAAAAAGTGCATGGCTATTCCCCCTAAGAGCTGTTACCTCTTCCTACCCCTCCCTGCCCATCTGCACACAAAGGCACCTGCAAGAGATTACCTAGATGTCTAAGCTTAGAGTCCATAGAGATTCAGGCAGAATTGTTGCAATTACTTGCAAACCTGTTCTCTGAAGCAGGATAATTTTCATGAGCCAGAATAAATCCTTCCTGTGACAATGAGTAATTTTTATGGTCTTTCTGCAGCCATCTAACTAATTGCACGTCTCACATTTTACAATTTCCCCTCCCCCATCAGCACAAGAGTAGTAGTTAACAATGACCTTGGCCTCTTCTCCTCATAAGCTATTCAAAGTTGTTATAAGGGGAAAATATATATGGCTGGAGGCTACGGCACACACCCACCCTCTTGTGCCTTCCTCCTGCTGTTCTCCAGTCCTATGAGGTTCAGTCAGCCCCTGGTGGTCAAGAGGCTATGCAGTCTCAGGCAATGAAATGATTAGGCCATATTGGAGACACAGTTAGCCTTTCCCCCTGCCAGCTATCCTTTTTAAAATCTAATTCAGTACTTGTATAAGTGGGCTAGGTTTGAAGGATATAGAAAGTCACAGATATGGTAGTGGGCATGGAAGACAGACCCATGCACAAATCAGTCAGTCATTGATGTGAGGGCATAACTCAGCTAGACTGTGGGGACTCAGTGGGGACGCTACTCTCCCAGTGATTCAGGGAGGTGATATTTGAGCTTAGTCTTAAAGTTGAATAGAAATTCTCCAGGGAGAAAATGCAGGTAAGAATTCCAAGGAAGTGGGACAGCATGTGCAATAGTTTACAATAGCTTGTCAAATGTGGGGAACTGCTGATACTACAAATACTATCACCACCTTGCAGGAAGTTGGGGCAGGAGATAGCAAAACAATTGATGAGGTTAAGAGTGGTTAACAGAGGAAGGTTCCTGAAGACCATGCAGCCATCCGGGGTGTTGGGACTTTAACCTGAAGGCAATGGGAGGACTTCAGAGGTGCTTTGTTTTGTTTCTAACAACAGAGCAACATGGAGTTTTAGAAGATGGCTGCCTGCAGTGTCAAGTGGGGGCAAACCAGGGGGAGGTTGTTTCATGGAAGGAGGCAGAAAGGATAGAGAGAAGGACCGAATGTTAGAGACACACGAGTGGGAGAATCAATTCATCCGGGTGGTGGAGAGAGGAGGACATGGGAGAGGAGGACATGGAATATGCCTGGCTTGAGTGCCCAGATGGATGGAGGTTCTGTTCATCAAGATAAGGAGTATAGAAACTTTGAAGAGGGAGATAAAATGCTGGTAAAGATGTGGAGCAATGGGAACACTTATTCATTGCTGGTGGGAATGTAAAATGGTACAACCACTTGGAAGTCTGGCCATTTCTTACAAAACGAGCATGCTGTTAACATATGATTCAGCAATTAGGTTCTTTGGTATTACCCAAATGAGCTGAGAAGTTAAGTCCACACAAAAACCTGCATATATTTGTTTATTGAAGCTTTATGCATAAGTGCCAAAACTTGGAAGCAACCATGATGTTATTGAGCAGGTCAATGAATAAACAAACTGTGGCACATCCAGACAAAGGAATAGTATTCAACAGTTAAAAGAAACGAGCTCTCAATCATGAGAAGATATGGAGGAAACTTAAAGGCATATTGCTAAGTGAAAGAAGCCAATATAAAAAGGCTGTATGGCTTCACCTAAATGGTATTCTGGAAAAGGCAAAACTATAGACACAGTAAAAAGATCAGTCGATTTTGAGAGAGAGGGAGGAGGTGAGAGGCATGAATGGGTGGAGCACATGGGATCTTTAGAGCAGTGAAACTGTTCTGTAGGATACTACAATGGTGGAAACATGTCCTTATACACTTGTCCAAACCCATATAATGTACAACACAAAGAGTGACCCTAATGCAAACTACTGACTTTAGTTAATAATAATATTTCAAAAAAATCTCCTCAATGTAACAACTGTACCGCAGTAGTGCCGTTTGTAATAAATAGGGGAACCTGTAGGGGCACAGGAAGGTATGTGAGAACTCCATACTTTCTGCTGACTTTTTCTATAAACCTCTAAGTGCTAAAGTAAATAAATAAGTCTATGAATTTTTTTTAAACTCAAAAAAAAGTTTTGTTTTTCTTGTCTTGTTTGGATTTTACTTCTGGCCACTTTTTACATACACCTTTTTTCTACCCTTGTCTGAATACATGAAGGCAAAGAACATATGTAGCCAGGATTCAGCTTCCTAATCAGTAATAATTGACAGCACATAAAGAGACAGTCTTGAGCAGTGTAAGACATGATTTCTGACCCTAGGAAATTAGGTTATAGTGGAAGAGAGAAGAGTCATAGAGAAAAGCATGGAATATGACAGTTGGAAGGAACCTAATACCAATGCTGCCTCTTAAAAATTGAGAAACTGAGAAAGGAAAATGATTTTCCTAGAATTAACTCATCTTTAAAAATTCATTCATTCTATTTTTATTAAAGTCCTTAATATATAAGCTTGTGTTTGGGGTTGGAAATGGATGAGAGGCAACAACTAAGATCAAGGTGCTTGTAGTCAGTGGAGGAATAGATCGATAATCAGGAAGTTGCAAAGCAATGTAATAACTACTACAATGTAGGGACACACGGCACACAAAAAGAGCCCACCCAGAGTTAGACATTGTCTCCATCATCAAGCACCAAACTGCGAGTGGATTTGAAAACAGTATCTCTTGCCAAGATGAAGTCAGACCGCTCACTTTTCCCTTTACTCCTTCTCTTGAGCATGAAGAGATTTGTATGCATCATTCTGGGTGGTTGGTTGGGAAACCGAACCGGATCATTTGAGAACTGTGAAGATAAATGGGAAGGACTACCTGAGGTGGGTTTTCTACTTGTCAAACTGATGCTGAGGGGGCATTTCCATACAGCCAATAAAAATATGTCCTACTACTTGTCCCTTGCAGGTCGTCCTGATACATGTAACCATGTAGCTTCAGGAGGGTTTCTCAAGTGTTTCCACAACTTTCTTCTTTTTGGACTCAGTCTACCATTCACCATGGCAACAAGAATCCTTTCCCTGTAGGATTCATCAGTCTTTGTTGATAGGAAAGTGAATGTGCTTACCTGCCACTTAGTCTGTCTTGTCTTCTCAGCCCTTACTGATTTGTCACATTGCCACTGAGGAGACTGTCCTCTATAAGACCCACAAATACACCTCCATCCCACTTCAGAGGGAAAGCAGTTTTATCTACTTTTCTGCTTGGCTTAAAAAAAATCTTGAAAATCAGATATTTTATATCAAGTGACAGGCAACAACTAGAAATTTGAAACCCAGTAAAAAGTCCTTCTTTTGATGAAAAATCTCTTCCATATGTTTGGAAACCAAGCTCTCATATTAATTAAATATACTGAACACACACAAAGCAAAACAATTTTTTAAGATCTTCCCTTTATCTGGGTTCAAAGGTTTTGATTTCCAAATGTTTCTGACAAGGTTTTGACTGTTTTTTAGATATTTTATGTGCTCCCTGATCGAGCAGGCTCAACTTTTTAGGCCAACCAACCCAATTCTCTGATTTGCTTAATGTTCTTTTACATTTCAAATGCTTTCCACATCACCATGTCACAGGAAACTACAGAATCATTCAGGAGGGTGAATGACATGTGGCTAAGATTTGGAATTAAGGTGGAATCACAGATTTAGGGGGCAGATGCCTGCAAAGAAAAAAAGCTGGATCTTTATCCAGTCCTGCCATTGGCCAATTGTGTGGCCCTGAAAGATATAAAATATTTGCTTTTCAACATTCTTTTAACTTTTCAGCTCTCTGGGCCTTCCCTGTTGGCCTGCCTAAATAATGGGGAACAAAAGTCTTGTGTCCCATTGTCTGGAATAAAAGAAATCAAAGGAATTGAAACATTCAAGAAGAAAAAAAAGGTACACAAAGGTCCCATGTACCAATAATCCAATAAGTTCACTGGCTCTCTGCACAGTCAGTAGGGCAGATAAATGAGTTAGCATTACATGGGTGAAAATGAAGATTTATCTTTATGAGAAGAAACGTTTTGAAAATATATATCAAGGAGAAAATAGAGAGTAATAAAACGTTGCATGGTTGTGATTATGAGTGCTTTCAAATCAGCTTCCAGCCTTCCCAAATAGTTTCGTGTCTGGTTGTTCCCCACCTCCAGCCATGCCCTTCTCCATCTCCCCCTCTCCAGCCATGCCAAATTACCTGGTGCTGCATGAACTTGGGTCTTTGTACACCTGTTTCCCCTTCCATGCCTGAAATATCCAGCCCTATCTACTCCACCTGATGTATTCCTCATGATCTTTCTGGGTTCCATGTAAAATCATCTCCTCTCTATAATCCACCTGATCACCACCATGAGTTAATAGCCTCCTCTCTCTGGACCTCCATAATCCCTAGAAGTCTCCTCATGCCTCCTCTGTAGTCCAAATCTATTGTCATTATCTGTTGACTTATCTGTCAGCTCCAGCGGATTGTGAAATCCTTGGAGACTAGGATGGGTTATTCATCTCTTTACCACAGTGTCTCACATGATACCTGGTATTTAATTTTCCAGATATTGAAGTCAGACAGTGGTGTGATAGATTCGATTTGTACTAACAGCTTGAACTGACTTGTTAGGCCTGATTGTTAAACTTTAGGAATTTTGTCAGCCAACATTGAAAATTACATTATATAAGCTTACAGTTCAATATATTCAAAACAAAAATTATAAATCCTCAAAATTCATCACTTTCTAATTATGTTACATCTTCCTGTTATCTGTGCACCTGAGGTTATATCCGGATAAAGTATGATGGAAACACTATATAATAATGTGCCGCTGCACATCTCCCAACATCACATTCAGTAAAATCACATTGGTGGCTTAAAATTGGCCATGGTGGGACTATTCACACAAGAGAACCTAATGAATGCTACAAATCAAGGCTTGGTTTACTGTTTTGTTGATCGTCTAGGCTTAGCAGAGTGATGGAGAAAATGTGAACACAAACTAAATTGGGAGTGTCTGTAATCATTACACTGTGAATAACACACATGCACACACCCTGAGCATTTGAAAACTATTACCCAATTCAGCAAAGAAGCCTCTCGTGCCACTGATGAGCCAGTGAAACTGTGACACATGTCTTTGTTGTTTCACGTTCATTTTATTCATTTAAGTGTCAACCAGTATTCGTGCCAGAACAACACTTGTTTGTTAATTACAATCATAGGTTGGCTACAGATACAAAAGTTTGACAAGCATCAAAGAAAGCATTATACAGAAAACAATTCACTACGTAGAACTTACAGTAAAGAGTATTATATATCTTATTATTTGTGACTTGTGTACTACACATTCTTTATATCACTAAAATCTACAATGAACTCATTAATGTATATGAATGCACTTATTCCCTCACTCTCCCACCCCCAGAGAGCCTGTTGTTAAGCTTCTAAGAGCACAATACTGGGTTCAGAGAGGAGACTTCAGAGAAGACTGGAGTAGTCAGATGGGGGCATTTTTGGAGAGGGTGGGGCTTGACATAGGCCCTAAGGATCAGAGAGGGAGGCTGGGTAGAGCAAACTGGGGCAATAGTCGCATCAGGAGGAACAGCAGCGCAGGGGTGGGAAAGTCGCATCTGTGCAGGACAGAGTGAGAAGTCGGCGATGCTGAGATAGAGCTGGTGGTTGGGAGCTGCTGGACATGCTGGGGAAGGCTGAATTCCGGAAGTCAATGCAAGTGAGGCAGAGAAGGCAGATTTGATTTAGCAGGCAATAGGGAGCCACCTCTGACTCTTTAGAACGGGAGCGATGAGAAGTGAACAGTGATTTAGGAGGATTAATAGGGCCGCGGTGTTCAGGACAGATTGGAAGAGGGAGAGAGCGGCCCAGTCCCTCCGGAAAGCAGAACAGAGACTGTGAAGGAATTCAGGACTGGAGAGATGAGGTCATGCAGTGCTTTGCCTCTGTTCTCCATCCACTTCTCTCTTCCTCTCTCTCTGCCAAGCTCAGCCATGTCCCCCTCCCTAGCGTTTCCCCTCCACCAGCCCTTTTCTTTGGGGTCTATGATTAATTCTCTCTTAAAAGTATCTGGTGATAGATCCAAGGGGCATTTCATAAAATCTGCCTCATTATGTGAAACCTAGCTTAAAAACTTCCTTCTGTCTAGATCAATTATTAAATAATAAAATCTGACCTGAACCTAAGCCTGCATATTTTCTTTCTCTGAGAAAGAGATTCAGCCATGCTCAAAAAGTCCTAAGAATGAGAGAATTTGACTCTGCAGTTACAGGAGCTCAAGCAGTAAGTAGCTAAATCAGCACTATTAAATGCTCTTCAAAATCAAGTGCATAGATTTATTCTCTATTCATTCTCCCCATTTGTGTGTCTTACCCTCGCATACATGCACATATCCACACACAAGCACAGATTCCCAGTATTTAACAATGCAAGTTGGCTGTGTATAGTGTTGCCATTCCTATTAACCTCAACTACCGAGAAGGAGGAATGCTCAGAAATGGTGATGAAACAAAATTTAAAAATTCACCATTTGCAATCTTTCCAAGGATGCTGGTTACTTTTCAGGGCCACTGCATGGCACCTAAATCATGGTGTTATTCAGGAATCATATACATTCTGCTTGTTTAAAAGGTCCAATCCCATCCATCATGTCATCTGAGGTGAGAACAATATCTGGCTAATAATTCCCAGCATGGTGCCATATTGGGCCAAACCATTGATGTAGTGGTCTTTGGGTTATGAGGTTGGAGTGGTGGTGATGGTGCCATTGTGACATGCACAGCTCTTTGACTTGGTCTCCTATCTCAAAGTTGACCTGTCCCTGATTACCCAGGGTCATAGTTGAGCAGGTGCAGAAAAGATGCTCTAACTGTAGTTACAGTAATATCCATATTTTTTCTTTTAAAAATATAATCTATTGCAAAAAATTATATGCCACAGGTTTTTTCTTCTTTCCACATTTTCATGTCTTTCTAGAAGTTACGAGCATAGGCTCTTGAACACATTCTTAAGCACACACATACACACAAGGTATTTCTATCCAGCCTTCAAAATGCCAAACCCATAAACATGCCTACCCAAATTCCTAGGACACTTATAACTGCTGCTTTCCTACACCATTCCTCCTAATTCCCCAATGACAACCCAAATAGCCTTGGCTCCCTAATTTTTCTCCCTACCAAGGACAAAAATAAAAAGTCATGAATACCAGAAATTTCTAGGGGCTAAGTCAGCTCCTCCTCATGGGTGATTTTCATGCTGGGCGCTGTCTGATATCTGACACTCAGTCGCATGGTAAGTCTAAGGCATGCTGGTGCCTACGCTTAGTAAATGAAATCTGTTGATCTATAGCATCAGTCAGACTTTTTTTGCACTGAGCTAAGCATTTGGAAGAATCAAAGAGTATAAGGTCTGTTGTCTGTTCAGAAGGAAAGAACTAATGTGCAAAACCACTCAAGAATATTTCACTACGTCTGTATCTTTGGGGTAAATACCCAGTAGCGCAATTGCTGGGTCATAGGGTAGCTCAATTTTTAACTTTTTAAGGGACCTCCACACTGTTTTCCAAAGTGGCTGTACTGGCTAATGATTTTGAACATTTTTTCATGTGTCTGTTAGCCATTTGTATGTCTTCATTGGAAAAGTGTCTGTTCATATCCTCTGCCAAAGATACAGACGTAGCTAAGAGAAGGGCCATATGCACCCCAATGTTCATAGCAGCATTGTGGCTAATGATTTTGAACATTTTTTCATGTGTCTGTTAGCCATTTGTATGTCTTCATTGGAAAAGTGTCTGTTCATATCCTCTGCCAAAGATACAGACGTAGCTAAGAGAAGGGCCATATGCACCCCAATGTTCATAGCAGCATTGTCCACAATAGCGAAATTGTGGAAGGAGCCGAGATGACCTTCAACAGATGACTGGATTCAGAAGATGTGGACCATATATACAATGGAATATTACTCAGCCATCAGAAAGAATGATTACCCAACATTTACAGCAACATGGATGGGACTGGAGGAAGCCATTTGTATGTCTTCATTGGAAAAAGAGAAAGACAATTATCATATGGTTTCACTCATTTATGGAACATAAGAAATAGTAGGAAGATCGGTAGGAGAAGGAAGGGAAGAATAAAGAGGGGGTAAACAGAAGGGAGAATGAACCGTGAGAGACTATGCACTCTGGGAAACAAACTGAGGGCTTCGGTGGGGAGAGACTGGGATAGACCAGTGATGGGTTTTAAGGAGGGCACATATTGCATGGAACACTGGGTGTTATACGCAAATAATGAATCATGGAACGTTGCATCAACAACTGCAGATGTACTGTATGGTGACTAATATAACAAAATAAATATTATTTTAAAAAAAGAGAAAGGTGGACTATTCAAACCCATTCCCTTCTCCGGTCAGCACACAGACCCCCCTCCACACACACATACATACACACACTCTCATTCATAATCTTAACCTAGTTGACTCCTTGGCCCATAAGATTTCCTGAATTGGTATTCAAAAAAGTTCAACATTAATGTGGAAACAGAGATATTAGAATTATACTTCACAAGTAACAGAATACAAACTATCCTGGGCATCCATATTCACAACTCCATCCATTAAGGTTGTGTCTTTACCCTGACTAGATGAACAAATGGAGTACACAGGACCGTGACCACCAAAAAGGGCCTAAAACAGAAGCACAGGAATTTGATTGGGTAGTCTCGCTTTGGGTTAGGTTGTTGGTTCGTTGTTTTTATTTACTCTCACAGAGTCCTCTGCTTCTTTGAGTTTGTGACACAAATGGCTTGTGAAAACACCCATCTCTCTGTACATCTTTAATATCAAAGATTTTCATCAATAAAATTTTAGAGTCTAAGGAGTACATGAGGTTAGAAAATTTCTTTGCTCCCTCTGCCTCTAGATTCGTACTATTTTTTAAAGAAGAGCCTAGAGTCTCTCTCAATTTTTTATTAACTTTTTATTTTAATTCCAGTCAACATACAGTGTTATATTAGTTTCAGATGTACAATATAGTGATTAAACAATTCTATGCATTCCTCAGTGCTCATCATGATAAATGTACTCTTTAATCCCCATCACCTATTTCACCCATCCCCCCACCACTTGCCCTCTGGTAACCAACAGTTTGCTCTTTCAATTCTCTTTTATAGTCTGCCATTGCTTGGTGTTGAGAAGTAGTCCCTGGTGGCTCATCTATGTTTTGCTTACTGTGGATCAAGCTTATTTTCTTTGAAGTTATTTTTAAAAGACTTTTTTTGTTCATTTGCATTCATTTGACAAATATTTACTAAATACCAACTCTGTGCTAGCACTGTTTTACACATCTCCGGGCACCCTGCTGTAAGTAATTCAGCAAAATAGATTAAGTCCCTCCCAGTGCCCAGGAGCAGGAGACAAGCTGAAGAGGAGATACAGCCCCTTGTTTGCCCTATGTAAGCACACAGCTTACAGAGGAAGGTCACACAACACCCTAGTTGTGTGTACAGGCACTTCATACAAGCTCTGTGAACTAGTAAATGAACACAACTACAAGGAAATAACATTAAAGTACTTCATGTACCCAGTCCTTACTTTTTGCCAGGGCAATATACCAAGTGCTCTACAAACATTAATCCTAACCACAAAGCTACATGGCAGATGCTATTATTATTTCACCTTACAGATGAGGAAATCAATCTTCGAGAAGTCACAGAGACAGATGTTATGTCCTTATAGACTCACTCTGGTGTTCTGTTCTGCTACCTCTGTGCTTTGATCTTGTGTTTCTCTGCAGTGGCTGTGGTAGGCCTGATACACGGCTATCTCAAGATTTTGAAAGATATGATTTTTCTTATCTAGTATTTAAAAGGCCATACATACTCATGTACACCTTTGATCTTCACACCATGTAGAAGCCACTGACTGAGCCAGAGGGGTCGCCATCCTATAAACACTTTTCATATGTTGGGAGTGGTACCCAGGGAGAGCCTACAGATGCATTAGGACAGCTCCAAGCATTGGTCCCATCCATGGCCAGGCCAAGTTTAAGCATTAGGAACAGTTCATCACTTCAAAAGTTTTACTATCTGCCACAAAATAGAGTAGAGAAAAATGTAGGTAGAATATTCAGGGGGCGCCTGGGTGGTTCAGTCGTTAAGCATNCCATGGCCAGGCCAAGTTTAAGCATTAGGAACAGTTCATCACTTCAAAAGTTTTACTATCTGCCACAAAATATAGTAGAGAAAAATGTAGGTAGAATATTCAGGGGGCGCCTGGGTGGTTCAGTCGTTAAGCATCTGCCTTCGGCTCAGGGCGTGATCCCAGCGTTCTGGGATCGAATCCCACATCAGGCTCCTCTGCTAGGAGCCTGCTTCTTCCTCTCCCACTCCCCCTGCTTGTGTCCCCTCTCTCGCTGGCTGTCTCTCTCTCTGTCAAATAAATAAATAAATAATCTTTAAAAAAAAAAAAAGAAAAAGAAAATTCAGGAGATATCATCCCAGCTCACCAGGAATGGTAAGATGTTATCCCTCTGCCTCAGATTACAACTCTGTCTACGGTCATATGTTATTTTCATAAAAGTATTCGTAGAAGAAAATAAAGAAAGGAAATGTGGTAAAAACCAAGGGCACACCCTGATAAAGACATCTAGTACCCAGTTAGACACTTGGAGAGAACAAGTAAATCACTGGGTCAGGCTGATGTAAAGGCAAAGGTGGCATGCTATTTCCACATAGTTACCACCTCCACATTTTGCCAAGAAGTTTTATAAACAGCACAGGAAAGTGCACACAGTAAACCATGGCCCCAAAATGATCACCCCTTGTGCTCTACACTAGTTCACTGAGGGATGCCCATCCTGCATGGCCTGACACATATCCTACCTCCTAATAGTCACCATTTTTAGTATGTATCATGTACCAAGCATTTTGCATACAGCTTTCCTAACAGTGGAAGGAATTCTGGACTGGAGAGATGAGGTCATATGGTGCTTTGCCTCTGTTCTCCATCCAATTCTCTCTTCCTTTCCCTATGCCAAGCTCAGCCATGTCCTCCTTCCTCAAGTTTCCCCTCCACCAGTTCTGCAAGTTAAGTGTGACTGTTCCCATGACCAGAGAACAGATCAAAGCCCAGAGAGCCTCAGGATGCTATTGCTGGTCTAATGGGCTGCAGAGACTTTGTTCTTTTGGTGATGTCATGCTGTCTCTGGTGATGTCTCCTACACATAGACTTAGGGAAAAAATATATTAAAATTCAGCAAAAATTTGCTATCAGCAGCCAAACCAGTTAAAGGACACAAACTCAAGCTAAAAACTTCAAAAGGTGGAACCCAAGGATAAAAACAGGGAAATCCTGGCATAACCTCATCCCTGAAACAGAACTACTGAGTTGATAAAATACTGAAAAATTTTTTTTAAGATTTATTTTTTTATTTGTGAGAGAGAGAATGAGAGAGAGAGCATGAGCAGAAGGAGCAGAGGGAGAGAGAATCTCAAGCAGACTCTGAGTTGAGCACATGCAGATACCAGTCTGGGCCTCGATCTCATGACCCTGAGATCATGACCTGAACAGAAATCAAGAGTCAGACACTTAATGGACTTCACCACCCAGGCTCCCCACAAAATATTGAAAATCTTTTTTTTTATAAAAATTTTTTATTATGTTATGTTAGTCATGATACAGTACATCCCAAGTTTTTGATGTAAAGTTCCATGATTCATTACTTGCGTATAACACACAGTGCACCATGCAATATGGGCCCTCCTTACTACCCATCACCAGCCTATCCCAATCCCCCACCCCCTCCCCTCTAAAGCCCTCATTTGTTTCCCAGAGTCCATAGTCTCTCATGGTTCATTCCCCCTTCTGTTTAGCCCCTCTTTATTCNTTCATTCTCCCTTCTGTTTATCCCCTCTTTATTCTTCCCTTCCTTCTCCTACCGATCTTCCTATTGCTTATGTTGCATAAATGAGTGAAACCATATGATAATTGTTTTTCTCTGCTTGACTTATTTCGCTTAGCATTATCTCCTCCAGTCCCATCCATGTTGCTGCAAATGTTGTGAAATCGGGTTTTTTTGATGGCTGAGTAATATTCCATTGTATATATGGACCACATCTTCTTAATCCAAGTTGGTACAGCCACTTTGGAAAACAGTATGGAGGTCCCTTAAAATGTTAAAAATTGAGCTACCCTATGATCCAGCAATTGCACTACTGGGTATTTACCCCAAAGATACAGACGTAGTGAAGAGAAAGGCCCTCTGCACCCCAATGTTCATAGCAGCATTGTCCACAATAGCCAAATTGTGGAAGGAGCAGAGATGCCCTTCAACAGGTGACTGGATTAAAATATTGAAAATCTTATAAGAACTCTTGAATTAAGGAGAGGAGGATGAAATGGTTATCTTTATCTTTCGCTACCTCCTGCTGGGTGGGAGTAAATGGGGCATGAAACAGAGGGGGATGAAACGGTAATAAACATATGTTGGCCCTCTCTGTTGGAAACTAAGCTCTTGGGACCTGCTCTGAATTTGGCGGGGCTGTCTCCAGGACAAGACAGGAGAAGACACTCCCACATGGGCAGTGCATTATGGTATAGGATATTAAACACAATGGGCATAGCCCCAGGTGACTTTGCCGCTAAGCTCTCAGACCCTCAGACAGAGAAGTGGATAGAATGCAATTCTTAATCTCTCAGCATTAGATATATAGCAAAGACACACAGCTCTCATATACAGAAGGGAAAGGAGCTGAGCCAAGATCACCTGCAGATATCAGAGCAATTAGAATCAGAACAGATATCAGAGAAAACCATTCACATCAAACATTGCGTGCAAGCTATAGCAACAAGGAAGCAAAATTAAGAAGAAGATATCTCAATGTGGAAGAAAGATAATCCAAGGAAGAATCCAAGGAAGTGCTTAGTGTCATACTTTAGAAAAATGTAATGAGAAACTTGAACTAAATTTTTAAAAATAGCTTAAGGACCAGAAAATAACATAAGATGTTAGCAGATCTGAGAGACAACTTTGAGGTAAAAACAATACTATTCAAGGACATAAATAAATAAATAAATAAATAAATAAATAAATAAGGAACAGTGAGAAAAAGGACAGTTTTAGTTGAAAGTCAAAGGATTAACATAGAGAAAGGGCTCAAGATAAATCCTAGCAAACGTAGAAAAAATTATAATGTGAGAAAACCAGTTGGAATAAAATAGACATAGAGAAAAGGAAAGACGATTCAACATATGGATAACTTACATAACTGATTTCCCGAAAGTCAAAAACTGAACAAAAAGGCCAGGAAAAGATGACATATAAAATAGGGGAGAATTTCCTTATAATGAAAAAAAATTGAATATCTGATTTTTTTGAACCTCCCATGGAACCTGGCACAGTGGTTTAAGTATGAAAACAACCATGAAACTAGACAAAGATTCTAAGAAGCAGTTGTGGTAGCAGATAATTGCAGGCCAAGCTCCATTCAGCATCCCCAAACCCCTAAGCCATGCTTCTCTGAGGCTCTGTGCAAGGCTGTACTTGAGCAGGCAGGGCACAGGTGACCAAACCAGGGCTCAGCACTCCTGCAACTGAGACCTGACAATGAGAGGAGATGCACTGGGTCAGGACTATCCGGAGTTTCACAGTGCAATGGAATTTTATCACTCAGCCTCAGGGAGCAGTAAACCCAAGCCAGACTGGCTGTGCTGAAAGTATTAATGTCTTGGCTCACACAACTGAAACCCTGCGGGAAGTTGGCTTCAGGTGCAGTTGGCTCCAGGATCTTAAACCATGTCTTTCTCTTTCTCTCAGTTATGCTTTCTTCTGTGTAGGTAAATTTTCCCTTCATGTTGGAAGTAAGAAGATTGTCTGCTGGTCGTACAGGCTCCCATCTACAGTTACAAGTCCAGCAGAAAGATAAAGACTTATTTCCAGTGGTTTCATCAAGAACTGAGTCTCTTTCAATCTGATCAGATCATGTGTCCATTGCTGAACAAAACCCTGTGGCCGGGAGGGTTTAATACCCTAATTATCTCTACCTGATGCAGGTATGGTCTGCTCTACTCCTGTATATAATGTCAGAGTGGAGGGAGGGTGTTACCTAAAGAAAACTGAGGTGTTAAAAGGAGAGAAAAAAGATGTTGGGAAAGCAAACACAGATCTACTACACTGGAGAACAGTACACACACATACAAACTCATGAATACATACCTTCTCATGCACTTAAAACAACAGCATGTGAAGAAGTGCACATTACTATGATACGTACCAACGACCCAAAGCATAAGGGACAAGGTAGAAAAGGACAATCATTCAAATGAAAGGACTATAACACCTAAAGTTTCCACATGTGCACCGTCACCACTGTCATTATCACTGTTGATAGAACAAGCCAAGCCTCTTTTGTCCCAAAAGTGTTGCAATGGGCATAATACTAACAGAAGGAACTAGAAACAGTTTTTTTTTTAAGCTCACCCTATAAAATAAGCAGAATGTGGAAGATCACAGATAAACAGATGGAGAGCAGATTTAAAGATAGGGAGCTAATGTGAGAATGGACATTGATAGAATCATGAATCATTGATGCATCCATTCCATTAGTATGCATGTTGCACCTACTGAGTACCAGGCAGCCCTCCATGCCCTGGGGGTATGGTCCCTGCCCTAGGGAGCTAGAGGTCAACCTTGCCAAAACCCTACCTTACAGAGGAGGAAACTGAAGCCCAGAGCAGAGAAGAAACACAACCAAGGTCCTGAAACTGACAGGGGCAGACTTAGAATGAGAATGACTATCCCTTGAGTGTCTACACTCTGATGCTGTGAAAAGAATATGAACTTAGGGTTCAATAGACCTAGGTTCCAATCCTGGCTTTGTCACCAACTGGCTGCAAGAAGCCCACCCACCTCCACCTTCTCCAGATCACATGTTTTATGGCTGCCTCAAGGAGTGAATCAGGTGAGCTGTGCTGCCTCTGTAGACATCTGCTTTGTGAGCTCAGGAATATTTCATGGAGATGTTTCCCCAGACAGGTTTATGGCTGGTCTTGGCTCAGTGCCTTGAGAACACTCATGTGATGAAACAAGAATGTCATCCTGCCGACTATCAATAAACCAACATCGGCATTCCCACCCCCACCCCAACAACACCCCACACACAATCTCCCTCCCCTTCAGCCTACTCTTTCCCCACATCCCAAAAATATCCAAATCATCTCATTAGAAAGATGCATCCAACAGGATTCATTACTCCTGATCGGAAGAGCGGCCAGAGCTCATCCTTACAGATACTTAATATATTTTGTGTTAAAAGCTGGAGCTTGGAAATGAGCAAGAGCCATGTCTAAAGAGGAAACAGGGAGCATGCTTGAGTTCAGGCCAGAACACCCAGGAAGTAGACATCGGAGGATTATAACAGATCCTAGAACAACAAGATCTCCAGAGTTCTTGCCTGAAAAAGCACAGAAAAAACTTGAAGTAGCCTGCCTTCTGGATTCCAACCCAGGTGACTCATGCTGGGCTTTCCCGACCTGGAGGAAGTGTGGGTTTCCCTAAAGACATTGCATGTAGGTCTGAATTTCTAGGATGTGGGGTGAAGTGGATGCCACTGTGCTTAATTCTAACCATTGTCCTGAGGGACACTGGGGACATACAAAGGGGTTCACTGAGGCATCATAGTACTTTCCTATCTCCTCCATAAAAAAATCACACCAACCCTTTCCCACTGACTTGCCCATCCCCTGTCCAGGACACAGGCCTTCAGGGATGGAGAAAAATATAATTCCCAAAGAAGCAGGGAAAGATATAGAGAGGATAAAGCAGGAAATGGCGAAAGGAGTCAAAAGGCATAAACTTCCAGTTAAAAATAAGAAAGTGCTGGGAAGTCATGTACAGCATGGTGACTATAGTTAACAATACTGTACTGCATATTTGAAAGTTGCTAAGAGAGTAGATCTTCACAATCCTCATCACATGAAAAGAAAATTGTAACTATGTGTGGTTATGGATGTTAACTAGACTTATTGTGGTGATCATTTCATGATATATACAAATATCAAATCTTTATGTTGTACACCTGAAAGTACTATAATGTTATGCATCAGTTATACCTCAATTAAAAATAAAATAGATGTGACTGGGTGGCTCAGTCAGTCAAGCATCCAACTCTTGATTTTGGTTCAGGTCATGATCTCAGAGTCATGAGATCGAGCCCCACGTCAGGCTCTGCACTGGGTGTGGAGCCTGCTTGGAATTCTCTCTCCCCCTCTGCCGCTCCCTCACACTTAAAAAAGATAAAAAAAATAAAATAAAATAACAAAATAAGTAAGCATGGAGAGCTCTTAGAAAATCATCACATATAATGGTTTCTCACATCTGTGGAACATAAGAACTAGGAAGATCGGTAGGAGAAGAAAGGGATAAAGAAAGGGGGGTAATCAGAAGGGGGAATGAAGCATGAGAGACTATGGACTCTGAAACAAACTGAGGGCTTCAGAGGGGAGGGGGGTGGGGGAATGGGATAGACTGGTGATGGGTAGTGAGGAGGGCATGTATTGCATGGTACACTGGGTGTTGTACGCAACTAATGAATCTTCGAACTTTACATCAAAAACCAGGGATGTACTGTATGGTGACTGACATAATATAATAAAAAGATATTATTATAATAAAAAAAGAAAATCATCACATATAAATATTGCTATTAAACTCCATGTTGTTAAATATGATAATCACTAGTGATTTCTATCTTCTTGCTGTGTAATAATAATAAAGAATATTACTGTACATCTATATCTATCTGTCTACCTTTTTTATATATATATTTATTAAGTAGAATAATCAAATATATTCTTACTTTCTCTTTTCTATTAGTAGAGACACTGTGAACATAAAAGCAACAAATTACATTTCTGGAAAAAAAAGCATTCATACCCCAGAGGGAAAAAATGCAACCATTTCTTGGGAGACCCAGTGAAATGTTAGGTGGGCAACAGAAGCTGAAGGAATGATGAAGCAGGAGATGCTGAAATCATTAGATTACCAATACTGTTATGAACCAAGGCTCTTTTTTTAAATAATATTTTTTAATTATATTATGTTAATCACCATACAATACATCCCTAGTTTTTGATGTAAAGTTCCATGATTCATCACTTGCGTATAACACCCAGTGCAACATGCAATACATGCCCTCCTTAATACCCATCACCAGCCTCTTAAACCACACTATCTCCTAACCAAGCAAACGGCTATCACCCCCTTCACAGCCCATCTCCCCCCAAAAAGCTCACATAAGGGCAGAGTGGTGCTAAATAGATTCTGAACTGAGAACTGAGGGAGGAAGCCTTGATGCCAGCTGGTCTGTAACTTTGGGATGATACTACAATTTCGCATGGCTACTGTCTGAAGCAAATAACATGCTAGATTTGAGAGAAGGCTTTCTTAATTGCAAAACACTGTCCAAGTCTCATCCATTATTATTTCCCATCCACTTCCCATCTGCTTGCATCCTGTTGATACACCTGTGCATTTATGGTCTACCCTCCATTCGGATTTTGTGCTCTTTGAGGCAGGGGCTTGTCTTTGTGTAACTGGTGCTCAGTGTAAGTAGAGGGATCAAGTGGAAAAGGAATGATGGGCAGTCATAGCTCCTGATCTCTGCCTGCCATTCCCAGGACCTGGGAGCCCTGTGGTGTGTGTATGTCTGTGTCAGCGCAGACCTGGCTGTTCAGACTCAGCCTGAAAGCTGACCCATTGGACAGGGCCGTGCTGGGCTAGAGTCGAGCAGAATGTCTTTGCTCTGACTGCCCATCTGTTCTGCCATGGAAGCCACCACTAAACTCAGCTGTAGTGACTCATGAACACAGGGCTGTCCCAGGCCTCACAAGTCATCCCAACAAGCTACAGTCAATACATCCCTCCTCCTTTCCCTATTCCCAATGTCCCTGGGGAAATGTGGCCTGGTCAGCTTTCACCTGGCTCGTCAGGCTAGTCCCTGGGATGCAAACTGGGATGCAGAGCTGACAAGGGTAGCAACCCCATGTGGACACTCTCCTACCCCAATTTGTGGTTCTCTCAAAAGTCATTAAGCAAATGCTCAGTGGTTCCCTGGGGAATCATTTCTTATGGGAATGGCCATGTTGATTCTGTCATAGGGATACAGGGGGAAGGGCCAGCATCTGGAGCATGCTGTCAATAGTTAGTGGGAGCTGTTCTTTTGTTTGTCCTGCATTCAGTACCTCTTCTTGATACTCCTCAGCATCTGCAGGGTTTCAAGGCAAAATCTCAAGTAGAGACCGTGACTGCTTACATCAGCAGCAGAGACGTGTGGCCACGGACTCTGCTTTCCCTCACTGTGCAGGGAGCTGGCGTTTTCTCCACTTCTTGCATTCATGTGAGACATACCAACAGGGGCAGAGGGAGTGGTCCACCCTGGGTACAAGCATCAAGGGCACGCATTGTGGGCTGAGGATTTTAAAACAATATTAAAATAGCTTAAAGGTCAATCTGCTTTTTCTTATAACCATGAGCTTAAAAAACTAAATACGTCAGTGATACAATAATCCTTCTGCTGGGCTGAACAGTTTCCTTCACTCCTGCCTCCTCACCTGGAAATGCCACTGAGGCCCACTTCCATCAATTCACCCTTTCATTGGTATAGTCAGCCAGTCAGGTATTAACACAAGGAACAGTTTTGGAGCATCTACCCTGAGAAAGATTTTGTGCTTGATGGTGGGGAAACAGAAAAGCTAGGACACAGCCCTGGCTCTCAACGGGCTCACACACTGGGGAGAAGAGCAGGGCCACCAACGATGACCGTAGGAAACACGAAGGTCCCTGAGCCTGCCAATCCTGGGAGGGGAAGTCCTCCTTCAATTAAATATTTAACTCCCGTATTCCATCAATTCTGAGAACACATTTATTCACATTTTAGCATGTCTGAAATTAGGATCTATCTTACAATTGCTGGTGCCTCACCACTATAACTGGCAGCGTTTTTTCTTTCCTAGTGGTGTGCAAAGCTAGGATGTGTCTCGAGCCAGTTGGCCTTATGGATCCACTGTCATAGGGGAACCCAGACAAGCCAGCGATGTGCGTGTCTGCGGGAATCCGGTCTTTGTCAGGTCTTCTTCCTGAGGGTTTCTGGGACACCCCGGGAATCGCAAGGCCAGCACATCTGCCCTGCTTGTCCCCTCCTTCCTGGTCTCTCCAGCCGTCCATCAGCCACTCTGGCTCACTTCCCCAGGCTGCTACCCCTTCCTCTCAACTGCGTTGTCCTTAATTCCACAGGAATTGACTGTGGGTCGCATCAAGCATGCCTGGAGGGTGGAGGAGAGCACAGAAGAACTAAGGCACAGGAAAGAAAAACTGAACTTTAGTGGCAATGAACGCAACCTGCTTCAGCATAACAACCACACTCCTTCTGGGCTGTGACTCCCCACGTAGGGTGCCCCTCCCCGACTCCGGCGCCCTTTGCCCCACCATGCCCCAGGCCCTGGACCCAAAGCCCAGGGGAGGCAAGAAGCCTTCACAGTATGGTAATTTCTGCATCTCTGGTGACCAATTCAGCTCCTCCTTGTCACCACTTTCATCTGAGCTTTATCTTTTTTATAACAAAGATTAAAGAGTCCTTCTCAACAGTCTCACTGTGTCTCCAGAACTTTCTCAGACCCCTGGTCTAGGAGATCTGCCATGACCCAGAGAGCAGGGGTTCCTAAAACTTACCTGTGCCATGAACCCCTTTAGCAGTCTGATGACTCTATGGACTCAGAAAGAAAAAAAAATTAAGTGTATAAAATAAAATACAAGGGTTTAGGATACCAACTTTATTGAGATACATTTGTCAAAGTTAATACAGAAACAAATCGGTGATACAATGATGTGCTTTTTTACAAATGCAATAAATAACATCATCTATAGGCAAGTCAATCACTGCAATTTTGAACTGGTGAAAAATGTAAAGCCTATTTCTAGACACTTTTCAAATATTTAATATACATTAAAAATATCGTATTGACGACAATGTCACAGTTACTGCTGATTTTACCCTGGCTTTTTACCTATTTCCTAACTGAAGGAAACGCTAAATTTCAAAGTTGAGTGAGAACAAAGATGACATTTTCACCAACCCAAGTTTACAGATCCCCTGACTTATGTCAGAGAAGGTTACAACCTTCTACCCCAGAGCTGGCAACTTTTAGGATGCCCATTTTAGAGGAACTGGCTACTGGTGTAAGCACAGGGATGGAGACCCTCATGGGATGCCAGGTGATCTGGGGGCCCTCTATTTGCCCCTCCAGAGCCGCATTCTGCCCTTCTCTGCCACATCATCCAGACTCTTTTGCCACTCAGCTTCCTATGGGGTTCTAGCAATGGGGGTCCGTGGCTGGAGATGAGAGCACAAGAAGAGAAAGTTTGGAGTATTCCTTCCCCAGTAGCTGAATCACTCCAGGGTTGGGTGGACTCCGTGGGCCCCAGTAAGACCATCTACCAGAATCAACCAATGATTTTGGAAGACTCGGGGGGAGTTTCAGCTCTGACCTAGTAGCTCTGTAAACTGGGTAGGTCACCCCCACACTAAGTCTCAGCTTCCTTGTAAATAAAACGGATAAAACAACCTCTGTCCCACCTCCTTGGAGGGCATGATTTCCACGCAAATGCAGATGTGATTTTAAGTAAACTTGGCAAGTGCGAGAGGCAAAGGCCAAGGAGAGTGCTAGCCCTTGTGCAGTAGAGGAGCCAAGAAGCCCTGAGAGAGGGGACGGTCCTCTAGGCTCCCCTTCTTGTCTCTCGTAGAGCTGCATGTGTACTTGAGAAACTGAGCTCCATGACAAACTACGGTCCATCCTCCACACTGATGTCGGCAGCCTGTTTCTGCAGAATACTTGTAACTGGCTCCTTGAGAACCAGCAGAGAAGACAGAAGACACACCGCCTCTGAGACCCACCCTGCACCCATCCAGGAGGAGAGGTTACGTTGAACTCTTTGAGAGACTGATGGACCAGCAAGTCACACTTAACACTGTCTTGGACTTCCGAGCAGTGCAAGGAGGACACAAGAGTGGTGGTGGCAGAGACACAATGTCTGTCACTTTGGGTCAGGGGCCCAGGTGCCAAGCAGGAAGCAGCCTGGCACGCTGGAATAACTTTCAGGCAAATTCCCTGCATCCAGTACTTCCTCAATGCCATCCATTCTACAGTCCTGATTAATCTTCCCCAACAACCCTTCCAACACACCACTGAACTGCTTTAAGTGCCTCCCCTTTATCACCTGTCATAAAAGGCTTCTAATCCAACCCGATTCATTCTACAGAAGAAGAAACAGAGGTCCTGAGAAGGGACCTGATTAAGGTCAGGTGGCTGCTTAGGACGCACAAAGTCCAGACTCAGCCTACAAAATCCTTCCACTCTCTCTGTCTTACCCACACAGTAGTCACACTTTATTCCAGTCTGGCTATGATCTTTACTGTCCTGGGAGCAGCACAATTTTGTCATCCTGCAGGCCTTACTTTTCACCCCCTTATAAGATGGTGAGTTGGATCACAGTACAGCTCCAAGGGTAGACATTTGTACAGTAGGAATAGAAGAAGCAGCGGAGATTGCCACTCCTGGGAGTGGTCTGCCCGGCCCCTCAGTGTCATGGGAACGTCTCACCATGTTTGTGGATGAACAGTGTCTGGGAGAAATTCAGAATGACCTCAGGGAAGAAAATGTCAAAATAAGGGGGAAAAAATGCATCTGACCAAAGGCAATAGGAAATCACTTGGTAACAACAACAGGTATAGGAACAGCCAACAACAGGTGTAGGAACAAACATTTTCTTTCTGGAGTCAAAGACAACTTTTATAGGGTACCCGGGTTCGATAATAGTAGTATGTTACAGCATCATGGGGTTGGGCATTTTCTTCCTTAGTGTTTTCCAGATGTGGTATGTGCACCCACATGCCCGCATACATGCACATACACGCATGTGTGCACACATGAGCATGTGCACACACACACATACACACATAGGTAACCAAAGCAGTGTTGAGGGGTGACCCCTGGACCATACTGTGGGTCTGCACACTAGAGTAAGCATGCCACAGTAAGAATTCACTAAGTCTGAATTCTCAAGACTTCGCTATCTGTGAGGTCATGGGCTGCAGCAGCCATAGAACTATCATCATTCAAGGTTTACTGGGCCCATCGATTGGCAATAAGAGAGAGGAAGGGTTTCTGTAATAAATAGAAACCGATAAGGGACAAATTTGCCCCATCCTTATAAAACTTCAATCTAGAACAGATGCCAATTGAAAGAGTGAAATCCTGGATCCTTTCTCTCCCAGGAAGAATTGACCTTTGTGCTCCTCGCAGGCTTGCACCCATGTCTACCACCGCAACTGTCAATGGCATGTGTCTCTCCCACCATCTCCCCTCTTTAGAGAGTGCACATACACTCCTCAAGAGCAGACACTGATCTGACTTGTCTGTATCCCATGCTCAGTACCATACCTGATGTGCTAAGCATTTTTAAAATGTTATTTAAATTAATGGATGGATGAGTGAATGGGAATAGACATCAACAACTCCCTGGTTGATCATCTGGTAAGAAGACTGTCTGGAATGATCTTTTCTACCTCGATTTTCTAAGCATCTCTGGGATCATTTGCCTATTTATTTGTCTCTTTGTAGGGGAAATATGAACTAAGAAAAACTGTAATCAGTCTACTTCTATTTGCTCACAGCTCTTATTAGAAGTTACAAGGGGGAAGTAAATACCCATGCTTATATCACCTGACAGTTATAAGATCATTTAATGTGCCTCTTCTCCTCCTCAATGAGTAGCAGATAATGGTGTGTTTTCTATTGGGACACAGCCTCTCACTGTACACATGACCAGATATTTAAAGAGGTTGAGGAGTCATTTACATCAAAATTCTATCTAAAAATTCAGATAGAGGCACCTGGGTGGCTCAACTGGTTAAGCATCTGCCTTCGTCTCAGGTCATGATGCCAGGATCCTGGAATTGAGCCCTGCATCAGGCTCCCTGCTCAGCAGAGAGCCTGCTTCTCCCTCTCCTTCTGCAGCTCCCCCTGCTTGTTCTCTCTCTCTCTTTTCTGTCAAATAAATTAATAAAAATCTAAAAATTCAGATAAATAGAATGGTTATATAATCAGATTTTTGCTTAGTCCTGTAAAATAAAAAGCAATATTCAGAAGAATTTCAATGGGTTATAGTAAGACATTTTAAAATCATTTAATCATTTTGATGTAATTTTAGTTATTATTATTATTATTTGCTCATATGGTCCCTTAACTAAACCATCTGCTAATGATATAATATAAATGGAGGGACCTAATACTCTGCCTGACACATGATAATCGAAGCCAACCGTTTGAGACAAACAGCAGCATTTAAACCTATTAACTGGTGGCTCTCAAATTTTAGGGAGCATCAGAATCACCTGGAGGGCTTGTTAAACCATGGATAGCTAGGTCCCACCCCCAAACTTCCTGGTTCAATAGGACAAAGGTAGAGCCCAAGGTCCTGCATTTCTAACAAGTTCACAAGTGATGCTGAAGCAGCTGGTTTGGTGACCGCACTTTTAAAACCACTGCTATTGACTCTTCTTTCCTACATGAAACACTCTCTGCCTTTGGCTTCTACGGTAGAGATTCCTACTGATTGATTATCCAGAACCTGTTTCCCCTTTTATTTAAGAATAGACTCTCAACATGAGAGACTATGGACTATGAGAAACAAACTGAAGACTTCAGAGGGGAGGGGGGGTGGGGGAAGGGGATAGACTGATGATGGCTATTGAGGAGGGCACGTATTGCATGGTGCACTGGGTGTTATACGCAACTAAGGAAGCATCGAACTTTGCATCGGAATCCGGGGATGTACTGTATGGTGACTAACATAATATAATAATAATAATAAAAAAAGAACAGACTCATTTTATTCTGGGAAGCTGTGTAAATAGCACATTTCCCATCCTCACTGCTGTTAAATGCAGCCAATAATGGGGAAGCAGAAGTTGCCTGAAAGGACTCTTAGGAGAGGATCTAAAAAGTAGTGCAAAAAGGTGACACACACTTTTTTGTCTTTTCCCCCTTCTNGGTGACACACACTGTTTTGTCTTTTCCCCCTTCCTCCTTATCGCAGTATGGATGTGATGGCTGTAGCTTCAGCAGCCATTTGGACCATGAGGCAAACTTTAGCAAGGAAAACAGGTGCAAAAATCATGGAGCAGAAGCACAAAATGCCAGAGTTCTTGATGGCATCATGGAGCAGTCATGCCAGCCTATCAATTACTTCGGATTTATTCTATGTGGAAAAAAAAAACCCAAATCTCTAAAATTTTAAACCACTGTTTTTTTGGTTTTCCATTTCATACAGCAAACCTAATATTGTCTGATTCAGCCTCCAAGGCACTGTAGTATTCTTTTTGTCCACCAGCTCTCAGATTATTCCTCTTGATCACTCTTCCTCTTCCTCCTCCTCCTCCTGCTTTGCTATCTCTCCAATGACTTTTGCCTTTAAACTTTTTTTTTCTTTTTTGTGCCTTTTAAACCACAGCTTATCCAAAGATTTGACCTCCCCTCTACTCTCCTATCTTCTCCAGCCCATTCTTCTCCTCATCTAGATGTGTCTGTGACAATGTCATCCAGCCTCTTTGCTCTAACTATAACCTTTCTTCTGAAGACTCCCAACGTTGAAAGTGCAACCTTGCATTTGCAGAAAAAGAGCTGATACACATCTCCACCTACATATCCCCATGGAGTGACACATTCAATGTTTCCAAAACTGAATTTCTGAGCTTCTCACAAGAATCGGCTACTTTTCTTTTATTCCCCAATCCTATTAATAGATTACTCTGATTTGGACTTCACAGTCTGGAAGCATTTAAACCATCTTGAACTTTGCCTTCTCCTTCGGTTTGATAAATGATCAGTTATAAATCCCATAAATTCAACCTCTGTGATTGAACTTCCTCTCCGTCCCAACCCGTCATTACAGTTCAGGGTTTCATGGCCTCTCTCCTGGGCCACTGCAATGGCCTCATTAACTGTGCTTTCTGCCTCAGTTTCACGCACCTGTCTGCAAGTGTGGGTGAATTACCACTCTCATTATATTTCACTCCTATGCAGCCAGCATAATCCACCAGATATAGTCCACCATCTGATACCAACATATCTTTCCAAACATAGTTTCCACTACTTTTCATCATACACTTTATCTAAACTTCACACAACCTGTATGATTTACCATCTTCAGTGTTTAGCCCATAATTCTTTGTTGTCATCTTGTTGTTTGTTTGGGCAGGTTCACTTGTCAATAATCCCTATTACTTGCCACCCACTCATGCCTCAATCCTATGTATTCTTTGGGCCCAACAAAAATGTCACCTTGGGACTCCACTAAGCTTCCATGATTTTTTGAGCCGAACGTTTTCTTTCAAATCCTTTATTATTTTACATGTACATGTATATCTGAAGGCACTGACTTTTCATATTGCAGTAATCAGCATGCCTATTTTATCTTGTCAACTAGACCCGCTCATTAATTTTGCTTATTCTTCATAGCATCAATGTGACAGTGCTCAATAAACATATGTTGGGTGAATAAAAAATATTTTTGTCGAGTGCATGCCTAACTACATACGTGTTAAATGTTTGACTATTACTTATAGTCTATCCTCTCATTACCATGGTCACCACCTCCTCCACACCCACCTTTCAGCCTGCACTACTTTAAACAAAATTGGCAAGAAGTGAGGGAAAGAAGGAAAGAGGGAAAAAAAAAGGGCTATGCCAATATGTTCACTTCTTTAAAAATAAATAAAACAGAAAGAAAGAGGTTAAGTTTTCATTGGGCTTTGATGGATAAGGAGAGGATTGTGATTTTTGCGGCATGAAGGATATTTTTGCTCCTTTAAAAATATGAAGGATCTCTCTGGAAAGAGACCAGCGCACTTGTTCCACCGCGCATCAGACAATAGGGACTTTCTATTTGCAGCAGTCTTTACACACTTTCACTGCTCCACTGCAGCCAAACTGTCCTTCGAAGAGGTCATGTGCCCTCTGAAATGATCATTGCCTTTCAGAGACTCTCCTGAGGCTCTTTTGAGAGCAAAGCCCCTCTCGCCCCATCCCACTGCCGCATAGTAGGGAGAAGGTAAGTGCTATGAATCACACACGGGGATTCATTAACCTCATGTGGTGCACAGATTGGGACATAATCCCCTCCCTCTTGGCTGTGTGGACAGCTGTGTCCCCTGCTTGACATCACTGGCCCCCAGAGGCCATACAGGTGTGTCTCCTCTGTCTTCCCAGCAGCATAGAGACAGACATGGGGAAGAGCACTGTGCTTGGTGTCCTGGGCCTGCAACATGGTATTTTACCACGACGCAGATAGACCCCTGGGATTCTCAGTTTTCTTATCTGACTATAATCAAGCAGGTGTAGTTTATACCTGTTAGATGACTGTGAGGGATGGGGTAGACATGAGGATTTCCTTCTTTCTCTCCCTTGCCTTCTTCCACCTGAACACACATTGGGGATCAACCAATGAAGAAGCTCCTACTGAAGGGATTTGAGGGAAAGGTGTGGGAAATGGGAATCAGGCATCAGACCCTAGTCTTACTAACCAGTCCTCTCATACCTGTGGAAGAGGGCCCCCCACATGCATTCTGTGTCCTCTTTCACTCTTATCTCAGACCTATGGCGCTCTCTTCCTTTAAGACCTCGGTCATTGGTGTCTCTTCTCCTTTGGCCCAGGCTGATAGAGCAATGAGATCCCCATCTCTTCAGTCTTCTTATGCCTGAAACTTCCACTTAATCCCACTAAAACAAAGGAGCATGCTCTGGATTCCAAGCAGCAGCAAGGGGTGGAGTAGGGAGGGAGCTCTGGACTACACTTGGAACAGGGGAAAGAAATGAGGGCAATGGGGACTTTACTCTGGACTGTCCCTGTTTTTCCCTGTTAAGGATCTGGAACCAGCACATAATACTATCATGAGGATTAATGTCATTCTGAAGGCTCTTGTCTGGTTTTCATGAGAAATTTGTATTCCTTTTACTTTAATTTTATCTCTTGCAAGTTAATAATCCTCACCTTATTATGCTAAAGGAGTATTTGCCCCTTCCCTGCCCTGTGCTTTATTACAATTCCAGCCCATTCACTGACAAGGAGTAGTGCTTTGCCCAAATCAATTCTCTTGAACACCCAAGCTCCTTCCATGATGGTGGTGGGGGAAGGGGAGCTTCGCTTCAACTATGCATGTATAAACATGGCTCCAGGCTTCAGGGAGGTGATGTATTTTAAACCTATAAAGTAGCTATCTGCATTCTTAACGAGCTCCGAGCTCCGCAGGTGATACAGAGATGCCCCCCCTCTCCAGATCGTGCTCTGAGAGTAGTGATGGAATGGGCTCCTCCACCATCTGATGGGGAGCAGCCCCTGAGTCTCAGGAAAATGAAGCAGAGTGTGGAGGCTCTGCCACCATTCCATGTTTCAAAAAGCATGTATTTTCCCACAGTCACCATTTCAGACTGCTAATTGCAGACTCAGGACTGTTCACAGAAAGCTATTAAACTGATCATCATTCAGACATTTTCCAGCATCTATTAAGGGCCTACCATATGTCAGACATGTTAAAGTGCTTTCATGAGCAGTGCAGGCAATGAGAGGCACTTATGGTGTGGCAGGACAGGGTTTAAGAAAGTCTTCCTGACACAGTGGGAATCAGAGTTCTGTTTAGAGGAGGAGTAAGCTCGTTCCCCCAATATCATCGAGAGCCTCAGCCCGGAAGTCCCAGGTATGTTTATCTTTCATAATTTCTTGGTCCTAAGACAGCTTGTTGGATGCTTTCCTGTCATTAGACTGTGGAGGAGACACAGCAGGGCCAGGACGGTGACAGCTCTGGACTGAAGTCTCCACTAAAGATGTAACCCTGGCTCAGCCACTAGTAGCCATGGATTGTGGCCCCAATCTCTTTACTTCTCTGAACCTCTGCTCTAACCATGATGCTTATATTCCCCCAACATATATCAAGAGTCAAACACAAGGATCAATTGATCCCACTCCCAAGATTTTATCCTAAGGCATGTTTTCCCAATCTCACCACTATTGACATTTTAGAGTGGGGATTATTTGTTGTAGAACTCTATCTTGTGCATTGTAGGATGAATAACAGCATCCCTAGCCTCTGCCCACTAGATACCAGGAGCAGCTCTCGCCAACAACTTGTGACAACCAAAGTCTCCGGACATGGCTGAATGTCTCTAGAGAGATTTCACCCCAGCTGAGAAGCACCGTGTCATCGGATATCAAAAGAAAGATGGCTGCATGAGAACTCAGGTCTGCAGCAGCATTATGTATAATAGTTAACACGAAAACCATTTGCATCAATAGAGAGAGGTCAGGTAATTATGACACACTCATTTGATGGCATATAGCCATTACAGGTAAAAATATGAAATTATATACAAACAAAATTCATATAAAATTATATTGAATATAAAAGAAGAACATTAAATTAGAAAGACATAATGCAGTTGAGTAAAAATGCTCTGAGTCATAACAGCTGAGGATTAGATAAAAGTCATCTGGCCAATATGCACTCCAATGTTCATAGCAGCACTGTCCACAATAGCTAAAATATGGAAGGAGCCGAGATGCCCTTCAACAGATGACTGGATTAAGAAGATGTGGTCCATATACACAATGGAATATTACTCAGCCATCAGAAAGATTACCCAACATTTACCACAACATGGGCAGGACTGGAGGAGATTACGCTAAGTGAAATAAGTCAAGCAGAGAAAGATAATTATCATATGGTTTCACTCATTTATGGAACATAAGAAATAGGAAGATCGGTAGGAGAAGGAAGGGAAGAATGAAGGGGGGCTAAACAGAAGGGGGAATGAACCATGAGAGACTATGGACTCTGGGAAACAAACTGAAGGCTTCAGAGTGGAGAGGGGTGGAGGATTGGGATAGGCTGGTGATGGGTATTAAGGAGGGCATATATTGCATGGTGCACTGGGTGTTATACGCAAATAATGAATCATGGAACATTACATCAAAAACTAAGGATCTACTGTATGGTGACTAACATAACAAAATAAAAATTATTATTAAAAAAAAAAGTTACCTGGCCAGCAACCTGATTTTCTGATCCTCAGATGCCTTGGGAGACATCTTTACTAAGGGAACATGCATCCCCTTTGCCCTTATATATTAGTTTCCCGTGGCTGCCACAAGACATCACCACAAAGTGGATAGTTTAAATCAATAGGGGTTTATTGTCTCATGGCTCTCGAAGCCAGCAGTCTGAAATAGAAGAGTCTGCAGGCAGGTCCATTCTCCCTCTAAAGGCTCCAGAGAGAATCCTTCCTTGACTCTCCTGGCTTCTGGTGGTTTCCAGTCTTTCCTTGGCTTATGGCAACACCACTCCAGTCTCTGCTTTGGTCTGTGCTTGGGTCTCAAATCTTCTTCTCCTTCCTCTTATCAGGATACCACACCACTCATTGGATCTAGGGCCCTCCCTAAACCAAGGTTGATCTCATCTCAAGATCCTTAAAATCATTTTATCTAAAGACCCTATTTCCAAATAAGGCACATTCACAAGTCCTGGGGGTTCGGAGGTGGATTATTTGTTTAACTGCGTGGGTGGGGGTACTACTGAAGAGCTACTCACTTCTTCCTGATCCGGGGGCTTCCTTCTTGGACAGCTTTGAAGTACAACATTCTTCCTCGTGTTACATAAACATCTTCACATATACATAATTATCAGCACCCTGGAGAAAAATGTAAGGAGTTGAAAGAGTTGGATGTCACGTGAGACTAGCTCTAGAATTTGTTTTCCTTTAGTTGTAGGTTCTCCCAGTTAAAAATAAAAACCTATTTTCTTTCTCTCCTCATAGGATCCAGTTATACAGCATATATGAAATAGCTTCGTACATTGTGAACTACCAAGCAAATATAAAGGACTCTTCCGATGATGTCACTTCATTTTGTAGATGCTTGTCTGTTTGGTATGCTCTACCTGATAAGCATAGCCTTAAGCCTATCCTTGGGAAATTAGCAAAGGAAGGACATCAAAAAAATACTTTGGGGAATAAGATAATATTTGCTATTTTAAAATACCATGAAATCATATTTACGATATTTAAAAAGTTATCATGAAAAAATTAGAACTTAGATGAACTTTCTTCTCCTTCTCCTTCTTCTTGGAACGACATGGCTGGAAGCAGCCAACATTTTTAAGTGCTCAAGGCTTCAAAGAGCATCCTGGCAGTGGCATATGAGGATCAAGGCTATCCATTCTTTTGAACAAATCAGTCAAGACTCACCTCAGTTCCCCTCTACACAACAGCCAATAAGTTTTTCTCTCCTCAAATTCTCCTTTCTCTTCCTTTTATTTATCTTTCTTTTTCCCCAGTCCTTACACCTCTACCAATCTCTCCCTTCCCCTTCCCCCGTCTTCCCCCCACACCCCCCTTCCCAGCCAACACGTGTCAGACATCTGGGTCCCAGCACAGGAAAGCAGTTCCTCCAAGCTGAAAGGAGCAGGGCTGGCTCGACACCTGACTTAGATATTGAGGGGCCTCTGAAATACTCTTGGAATCCCTCTCCTGATGCATTAAACACATTCATATTAAAGCATTCTCCTTGTCTGATCCCTCAGGCCCATTCAGTGACCACCATCCAGGGCTTGCAGAACACCTCCTCTCCTGCAGCCAGGTGGAGGGCAGCGCCAGAGCCTGGGGCTCAAGGCCCACATAGGTCATTCATAAACGTAACCATTACCACCTTTAGGGATTGGTGGTGAGCCCTGAAGGTGGCCAGCAAGAAGCAGCCCTAGACATCCATTAACCGTTGCACCAGCTAGCCAAGGAACACCTGAAATGGGGGAAAGGTGCCCCCTTAGCTCTCTGAAAGCCGACGACCAGTTTCCTTATTGGTCCAAATCATTAAAGCTTTACTTCACTTTCAGCCATTGCTAAGGGCCTTTTTTAGCTAAGAGTCTCTACTTAGCACAGGGCACAGGCCCAGATTGTGGTGACAAGAAATTGGTCTGGACAGGCAGGAAAGGAGATGTCACTACTATTTCAGATGGTCTGGAAACAAGAGCTGTTTCTGTTGGTAAAGAAGTTGGCCCCTCCCCTTGCCCCACAGCCAGTAGGGAGTCTAGTTCCAGCCTGACTATGGACCGACAGGATAGCTTTTCAGAGTTTGAGCCTCATTTCCCCACCTACATAGAGGACAGGAAATAGGGTCTTTAGATAAAATGATTTTAAGGATCTTGAGATGAGATCAACCTTGGTTTAGGGAGGGCCCTAGATCCAATGAGTGGTGTGGTATCCTGATAAGAGGAAGGAGAAGAAGATTTGAGACCCAAGCACAGACCAAAGCAGAGACTGGAGTGGTGTTGCCATAAGCCAAGGAAGACTGGAAACCACCAGAAGCCAGGAGAGTCAAGGAAGGATTCTCTCTGGAGCCTTTAGAGGGAGAATGGACCTGCCTGCAGACTCTTCTATGTAGACTCTGCCTGTCTTCCTTCTCCTTTCTTTGCACCAGTAATTAAAACTAGAGGATGCCATACCCAATGCTGCTGCTGATTCTGGGGCTGAAAGGGTAAAAGCACATCCCAGAGCCCTGTTCTTCACAGTCCTCACCACACTCACACAGTGGATTGAGTAGTGGCCCTCAGAAGACACGTCCACCCAGAACCTGGGAATGTGACCTTATTTGGAAAAAGGGTCTTCACAGATGTAATAAGGTGGAAGATCTGGGAGCAAGATCATCCTGGATTAAGATGGACCCTCACTCCAATGACAAGTGTCTTCATAAGAGATGAGAAGAAGCAAAGATACATAGGTGTGGCCATGTGAAGACAGAGGCAGAGACTGGAGCAGAGTTGCCCCACACCAAGAAAGGCCTGGGGGTGCCAGAAGCTGAAGGAGGCAAGGAAGGATTCTCCTCTGCAGCCTTCAGAGGGAAGTTTGATTTCATACTTCTGGCCTCCAGAACCGAAAGAGAATAAATTTCAGTTGTAGTAAGTCTCTGAGTCTGTGGTCATTCATTTTGGCAGCCTTAGAACTAATGCACTCATTAAGAAAACACGACACATTGGCAGAAAATTTCAGTCTTACTAAGACACTCCAACATGTTGTCATGGAAAGGCGCAGCTCTGGGAGTCAGATAAACCTGGATTTGAGTCTCAGCTCTGCTGCTTTGGGGCAAGGTTCTTGGGCAAATTGTACAGCCTCTTGGGTTCCAGGCATCTCATCCACAGAAAGCAGAGTTAAGACCTCCCTTCCCAGGTTGTTATGAAGACAAGGTCAGGGTGCTGGTTTTCTTCCCTCACAACTTCCTCTTCTCTTCTCCATGCTCAGAAAGCTCTTGGGGGGGTTCTTACTGGTGATCTATAAAATCAATTCCAAGCTCCATGGTGTATGCTTAAGATCCTCACATTTTGCTTGCCACCCACCCACAGTCCTTCCGAAAACTCTTTTCCACAGCTTCTCCTTAAGAGCCTCTGCTTTGTGCACTTACCTGTCCCCGAACCAGGTTTCTATCTATGCCCTCCCAATATTTACACATGCTCCCTTTTGTCTTCCTTACTTTGAGCCAGCTCCACCTGTTCTCCACCTCCTAGTGCCCCCTTCTGTGTCACTTCCTTACTGTTTCTGTGGCAGGGCCCTGAGTTATCCAGATTCAGCCGTGGAGCACTAGGATTCAGGTGATAGGGAGACAAAAGTGGTATTTCTGCATCCTGGGTCCCATCCACTCCTCCTCATGCCTCCTCTCATATCCCTCACTTGCTTTCTCCCCACCCCAGGTGTTAATTTGGTCCTAAAACTCCCCCCTCCACCACCACCACAGGACTCACTCACACTGTGGTGTAAAACAATGACAACAGCTTAAAATATTGTCTCCCACAAGGGACTCAAAACCCCAAAGCTAAATAATGAATTTCATGCATCATCAAACAGGAAGATGTGAGGTGCAAAGAGGAGACAAGAAGGCCTCTCTCAAATCACACCCAGCCGTGTCCCCCATCTAGTGTGCCTGCTGTTGGATATGAGGCAGCCACTGGCTCCACCCTCCCTCCCCATCCCCATATTGGTTGCCTGGTTTCTCTGCCCTACTCTGAGATTTGGACACCACAGGGCCTTGTCTCTCTGTGACTCTTTTTTCTTTTTCCCCATCCAGCCTTTTCCCTCTGCTTCCTTCCTGCTACTTCTTTTCCAATTGCTCCCTGGGGGGAGATCATTCATCTTATGCACTAGGTATTCAATTAGAGCAGACCTCCACTGCTGTCTCCTCCCTTCTCACTACTTCCCTTCCTCCCTTCCTCCCTGCCCCCAGATGTCACCCTTCCGCCCCCAGATGTCACCTTTCAGGAAGCAATATATAACACCCTCCATCCGCGGCAGTCTACTGGCCACCTGCCATTCCCAGCCTGAGTCCCCATTAACTACGCCAAACTAAATGAATAAATAAATCTCTAAGGGGAGAAAGAAAGAGGAGAAGTGCAGGTTCAGAGCTAATGAAGGTCACCTCCCAGCCAGGCCTCCCACTCCCACTTCTGTGAAATGAGCCCAGGACTGGGGAGGTACTTCCTCCTCAAACAAGAAGCCTGTGTGTGTCTGTTTGTATGTGATGTGTGCCCTGGGTCAGTTCCAGAAGTACAGTGTATTATCATAGTTCTGCTGTTACTGCTCAGCTTAATTTGGTCTTCACATACCAGACAGCTTAGGAGCAGAAAGGCACAGCACCTCTTATCAGGATGGACAATGCCTGCTCTGATGATCAGTAAAATGACATGCCAGGTATATGTGGCACTTTGGAGTCAGTCAACCACAGTAGGCTGGGTAGATGGAGAATATTATCATCATTGCAGGGGTGGGAAAACCATCTCGCCCAAGACTAAAGATGATTCTGGAGCCAGATCTACTAATTTCTATTCTAATTTTCATTCATTGACAATCATATTCCTCAAAAAGGGGACACATGCCCCTTGAGAATGCCAGACTTGATGCCGGAGGTATAGGAAACCACCACAGTGTAAATGAGATGCTTCTTCCTGGATGGTCAATGTCACTTGCTTATAAGTGATATAATTTAATACTATTTACATAAATACTTACAAGATATATATGTATCAAAATATTTACAAATATTTCAAAGATAATATCCATACATATTATGTACATATATTATATATACATGCATATATATTATGGAACAGAAAATTCTTTTCACACAAGCTTTTATGATAAAGCAGAAGACAAAGTAATTTGAAGACTGTTTCCTCTATAGCATTGGATCCCTGGGGTACAGTTTCACTCTCCCCATGAGTTAGGGATCACCTTTGAAGACAGGTTAAAAAGCTCTGCCCACAGCACCCCAGACTGATCTGGTGAACTGACTCCAACCCCCACAGAGCCCCACATTTATTAATTATCAATGCACGCATGTGACATACATATAGATCATTTGCCTAGAATAGGCTTAATTTTGTAGTCTCTTAGCCAGTACATTTGTTCCAGAATCTGTACTTGGCCCACCGTGCTTATCACCAGTTCGTCACCTTAAACTGGCCCTTCTCTCCTTCTTTGCCATCTACCAAGTCCCTCAACCAGAAACCCGAGGGAGCACATCTTTCTTAACTTCACTCAGGCCACCCCCCTCCACCATATCCAATCCAATCCATCACTCAAGCCAAAACAGACCCCCAGCACACATGATCCTCTCCACCTACACTATCCACCCTCTGGCTTAAGCCCCCATCATCGTTTACTTGAACTGTTGTAATAGCTTCTGAATCTTTCTCCCTTCCCCACTCTTGCTTCTCCCTGCTCCACTCTCCATATATGAACAAGAGGGATCTTAGTACAATATAAATCAATGCTTTCATCCCTGAAAACATCTCATTGGTGGGAGATAAAAATACTACTCCTTAGCACAGCCTTCAAGGCCTTGCATGGCCTGCTCTGGGCCTTCTAGATCATCCTCATCTCCTACTAGTTCTTCCCCACTCACTAAGCTCCAGCTAAGTTGGTCTCCTGCCCAGGCCTTAAACAGACCAAGTTCCCTCCTGCCTGAAGGTCTTTGCATGGCTGTCCCCTCTCCCTGGACACCCCCCGTCACTCCTGTCATGCCTCCTGTCCATATTTCATAACACAGCTGAGATGTTACTTCTTCTAAGCCTTCCAGGTCACTCAGTCTAGAGTAAGCACCTTCCCACTGTTTTCTCTCATGGCATTTTCTACATAGCACCTCCCACAACTTGTAGTTGTGGAATTTTTAGTTGTTGCTGTTCTTACATAGTTAATGCCTACCCCTTTCTTTAGTTTAGAAACACCTTGCAACAGACACCATCTCTGCTTTACTCAGCATCAGATGAGCAATGATAAGCCTAGAACCTGCTACCTAGAAAGTGCTCAATACTTTATGAATGAATGAATAAACTGCCTGCAAATGCTACCTTGGATTGCTTTTACATTAAGCATAATTAACAGTTGCAGACAGTGGTAAATGGGTATTTTCCTAGTAAGTACAGGGTTATTCTGGACATTAAATAAGACAACATACATAAACTACTTAGTCTTTGGCCCTCGCCGTGTACTCGGTAAAGGTGCACTATTCTTATTTTTCTTATTATCAGTAAGTCTCAGAGAGGTAACTGATTTTCAGCCACTGTGCTAGAGACTGCTAACTGTCCTTGGTATCTACTTTTCCTTCTTTCTTTTAGTAATAGAACCACGCCCCAACACAAACACACACACACACACACACACACACACATTAGCTGGGTACATACCCACTCATTTACAAACCATATTTCTCAGAATTTTGCAGATGGAAGTAGCCTCATGACATAAGTACTTACCAATAAGAAAAATGGCATGAGCAAATTCCATGTCACCTGCTTAAAGGCAAATGCTTGTCCAAACTTCTTTTTGTCCCCTTTCCAAAAACCTGGAAGAGAGACTTGGTTAAGACCCAGTTTCTATAGTGCAAAGGACAACATCCTAGGCCATGGTACAGCCATAATACGAGGGAAACCCAAATCCCTGTACGACCTCAAGGAGCGTAGCTTCCCTGCCAATCTGAGCCACTCCCCTCACACTATTATGAAATAGAGAACTTCTTATTTAACCATACTGTATTTTCAAGTTGCCTTGTTATAGCAAATGGCCTAACTTACACAGATCTCATTGGGTGTCTTAGGGAGAAAACTGAGAACTTCTGTACTGAAACTCACAATTCTCTCAATCTAATTCTCTTTCCTGAACTGTGGTGCCACCAAATGTGATGCAGAAGGTAATAATTGTTCTCACTGAGGTCAGCCTTGGAGACTAAAGAATATCCACCCACTTCAATCTCCCATCCTGAATCTATCACCAGGCACATGAGTCCTCACCCAGTTGTAGTAATTGCAAGACCTTGGCCAAATTACTCTAATTTCTGAGTCTCTACACCCATATCTTTAAGGATGGGTATTATATTACTCCTACCAACCTCAAAGATCTGTGAGCATCATATGAGAGAAGAATAAACTGGGGTATGCCATGGCGAGGAATGATGAAGATGCTTGTCACCCTTGTCCTTGTCCTCAGCCCTCAGAGAGATGGGGGGTAGCACCACTTTCACAAATGAATCTTAGCTGAACTAGACTAGTCCTAGTCCAGTTAGAGGGAAAGTGAATGCTTGTCTTTCAGTACAGAGGATTAGCTATGCTTTGCATACTTGCCATTATTCCAACTATGTGGGCTCTTTCTTAATGAGACTACCACCCTGGAACACATCATATCATGAGATTTTAAGGTGGCTCTTGGAACACATTTTCCAGGTTAGGAGCCAAGGTATGAGACGTTCTGGGAGAGGACATGAGAAGGAATAGAGTGATAAGAAAAACCTAACTCCTTGAGCAGGAGTCACAAAAGCTGGAATCCAGTCTCAGCCCTGACACACAGAGTCAATTTGTGAGCCTTGCCCAAGAACTTACTCTCTCTAAACCCCATTCTGAAAAGTGAGTGGGTTGGATCTGGTAATCTGTACTTTCCATTCTAGTTCTAAAAATCTGTGATTCTAGGCACTGCAGAAAAAAGAAGGAGGACCCCAGGGAAGAAGATTAGAAAGAGTGGGACTCCAACTGATGGAATCCAATTCATTCACTTGCTCATTGATCCATTCTTTCTTTTGGCAAGATGTCACTGAAACCCTACTATACAGAAGGCACTGTGAGAATGAAAAGAAGGGACTGCCTGCTTTCCTAGGTACTGAGGGAAGGAACACTATCTGCCTGGCACCAGATGAAGCCAATAACTGTCCACTGTATAGTTCATTTAGGCCAGTGCAGGTAGCCAGACAGCAGTCCAAGAGCAACATTCACTAACTACTCACTTATCCTGATTTTTCAATGTGTCTTTCTTCAAGCAGTAGTAGCTGAAATAAGAGTAATAAGGAGAATCCCCAGTGTTTATATACAATGGAATATTACTCAGCTATCAGAAAGAACGAATTCTCAACATTTGCTGCAACATGGACGGCACTGGAAGGAGATAATGCTAAGTGAAATAAGTCAAGCAGAGAAAGACAATTATCATATGATTTCTCTCATCTATGGAACATAAGAACTAGGAGGATCGGTAGGGGAAGAAAGGGATAAAGAAAAGGGGGGTAATCAGAAGGGGGAATGAAACATGAGAGACTATGGACTATGAGAAACAAACTGAAGACTTCAGAGGGGAGGGGGTGGGGGAAGGGGATAGACTGGTGATGGGTAGTAAGGAGGGCACGTATTGCATGGTGCACTGGGTGTTATACACAACTAATGAAGCATCAAACTTTACATCGGAATCTGGGGATGTACTGTATGGTGATTAACATAATATAATAAAATAAAACTTAAAAAAAAAAGGAGAATCCCCAGTGTTTAAAAATAAATGATGAATACAAACCTCTGCATATTGGATTCCAAAGACCACAGAATTGTTATGCCAGAATGAAACAGGTAAGGCAGCAACATGACCTAGAAACCCAGGTTGTTGCTTGAGATCTGTCACCAACTACAATATCTGTGTCACTTTGAGCAAGGCACTTTCCCACTCTGAGGCTTGGTTTCCTATTCTTTAAAGTCTGGGGTTGAACTGGATTGTCTCCAAGGACTCTTCTAGGTCTGATGTTACATGAGCCTCTACCTGATATTATTCCATAAGGTAGTATTCCTTCTAATAACACTGCATAATGAAAATTCCCCAGAGCCAAATGCAACCCCCTGTTTCCTTTGCATGGCTGATTAAATTAGTGAAAGCCAAGCAGGCCCTCACTGGAGAGCCTGGGAAATGCTGGGTGTTGGGGGGAGATTTCTGAGGTTAGTACACAGTTGCCCTTGGCTGGATTATACAGTCTTCCAGAGTTTTCTCTGAGTTGTGATTAAGCATGAAGTGGAGAAGCTCAGCAATATAGGGAACAGGCCTAGGCCTCTCCATAGAGAATGCTTCTCAACTAAGGGCTCTTGTACCATTTGATGAAAAGAAGTGCACTGATTCTTTGATTCTTTTTTAATATCCCTACAACCATTTTTTTTTTGAGAGAGAGAGAGAGAGACAGAGAGAGAATGGAGTTGGGGAGGGGCAGGGAGAAGGAAAGAGAGAATATCAAGCAGACTCCACACTCAGGGCAGAGCCCCCAGTGCGGGGCTCAATCTCATGACCCTGAGATCATGACCTGAGCCAAAATCAAGAGTTGGATGCTCAAGCAACTGAACCATTCAGGAGCCCCTCTACAACCATATTTTAATTACATAAGGCTATGGAAAAAAATCTGAAACATACCTTGAGGTTCAGCTGACCCTGATCAGTTATTCAGAGCATACTAGAGACTGCATAGGAGCATTTGAAAAGGCCTTTGTGAACCCATCCCAGAGTGAGTGTGTGTGTGTGTGAGTGTGTGTGTGTGTGTGTGTGCAGGGAGAGAAAGAAAGAAAAGGAATTTGGACAGGAATCTCTTCCATGGAGCCCTCTGATGTGACAAGGGTGCCAGGTGGGGCACGAGATGGGCAATGGGGACTCCCATAATTCTGCCTAAACCACCCTTCAGGCCCATGGGAGGGAAGAAGCTTCAGAGCTGAAAAGGCAGGCATGATGCAAAGAAGAAGTGAATGTGGCTTCATTCAAGTTTCAGGGTTGAAACTTGGAAGACACAGGGGATAATAGTTATTGAAAACCTAATATGTTCCGCATACTGTGATGAGCACTTCCTATGCATCTTCTCTTTTTAACCCAAAACACGTATCCACACACAATTCTTTGAAGTAGGTGTAGTCATACCCACTTCATTGATGAAGAAAGCAGGGCTTAGAGAGGTGAGCTAGCGAATTTGCTCAAACTAAAAAACTGAAACACAGGTCTTTCTTACTAATTCTGAAATGTGAGCTTTTTTACAAAATCAATGGTTCCCACATTGCTGGAATGGGAAGAGCCTCCTTATCATATCAAATCCTTCCTCCTTGCACTTCTTCATGATCCTAGATTTTAAAAAATCTATTCTATGTAAATGCTTGGGATAAATCCGAATTTGGAGGTATCAGAGGAATCACTACATTAGCCATGCTAACGAGCAGGCTCAGAAATAACAGGGCTTCCTGGGCCCACATAAGAAAGCAATGAGAAGGAGAAGTGGACTATTAATACCTATGTTTTATCACATATGGCATGCTCTGGCTTGGGGACTTCAAACCGGGATCCTAAATTTTGTTCTTTCTTCTCTAGCCTTTTATTTCTGAAAATAACAGATTTTGACTTTTCTGTACCTCCAAGGAGATGTCAGAGTCTCCTTGAGAAAATCAAAACAAAGCTGTTTTGTGAGTAAATATATGCTGAATGAAGGAATTACCATAAGCCATTTATTCTAGGTGCATTAATTAACACTGCCTCATTCATCAGCTGTACTGTCCAATTTACTTTAGAGGACCAGCTGTCTCCAACTCTGGAGGGCTTCTGTGGGGTTGAGATCATTAGTCTCCACACCCTGAAGGAGAAGTGGAGACACAGCATCGCTCCCTTACAGAGTTGCACACTGAGAAACCGGAGATCAGAATAGAAATGAGTTACTGACTGAATATGAAATGATCAGATTGACCCATATTTAAACATTAGAATTGCACAGAGCTATAAGAGAACATGTTTTCCAAAGTAGTTGAGATGTTCCCTTTACCATACTAAAGACTGAAGTCTAAGCAGGCTTCTCTCCAAACGCCTATCAAGGTGGAAATTCCGTAACAGGCTGTCTATAGCCCCAAGGCATCAAGTAGAGCCAGCTTAAAATACAGGGAACACTTGTGGTATAATCTAAGAAGGCCCCTTTCCCTTAAAATAATCTCTTCCCGATTGGCCTTCTGGCAATACTTGACATGCCACCATTAATCGTGTTGGACTAATAAATGTTTTTCTGGAATAGGTGCAATTGATATGACAAGAGCTGAGACTAGGCAGTTCTAATAGGACTGATGAAGAATTAGCAGTCTAGGGCATGAGGCCCTGTTTAAAGGCAAACACCCTGTTAGGTAGGTGAAAGTCTGACGGCTCATTGAGGCTGATGGGCTACCAAGGAAAAGGTGTAGAATGGAGAACTATTTGTGTACATGAATGCATATATGAGTGCATGTGGGCACATGTGTGTGCCTCTGTGTGTGCATGTGTGTGCAGACAGGGAAGGGGAATGTCTGTGAGGATCCCCCAAAAGGCTACCCAACAAAACCAGTTATTGTTGCTATCTTCTCCCTAATCCACTCCACCTCTCTATTTTCTTTCTCCCCAACTATATGTAGTATTTCTTGAAAGTATATTAGATAGATTTCAGAATCAGTGGGTAAGCTGGTGAACTAGTCTTCCAAACCAGGCAGCCAAAAGAGATTTCTGAGCCCAGGACATAACTAAAAGTCAGGAGGCCTTTCTATTCTGGCTCTGCCAGGATCAGGTGAATGGCCTCTTCTCTGTGGCTCCATCATTCAGTGTTTAATTTTCTCCAAGTTCTCTGGGAGCGTCTCCATTCACTGTTTTCCCCTATGTCTTGGAGTCACACATTCAACCAGGTCAGCTCTCTTCAGCTGCAGGCAATAGCCAGTCAACCCACACAATCTGTGTGTGTGTGTGTGTGTGTGTGTGTGTGTGTGTGTGTGTGTGTGTGTGTTTATGCATTAGGGTGGAGGTAGGGAGACAAGTTTAATCTCATCTGTTGTTTCAGATAGTAAGCAAACATTTGCAGAGCAAATGGGCAGCAGACATAAACCAGGCAGTCACACCTTGAAACAAAAGCTTTATGAACTTGATTTTTAAAAAAATGCATACTAACAAGTATAAATGGGAGAAGCTCCAAGACTATGCAATTGAATGGGGTATGCACACAGAGGAAAGGGAACATTGCAACAGGTAGGGCGACACAGGAGAGTTAATCTCAGAAGACAGCCTGGAGATGTACTTTGAGGAGGAAGAGAAAGAAAAGGTCACTCTGGGTATAACTTGGCTCCAACATCAATTTTCCTTCCAGTAGAAGTTGGCTCAGTAAAAAGCAGAGTCCTCACTATTCCCCTATAAATGAGCTGAGATCTTTCCCCAAAGCACTATTATACATTCGGACATTCTCTTGCTATATTTGTATGGGAAAGAAAGAAAGCAATTCACAGCCTCCCTAGTTCTTTTTCTTGCTGCTCTCCATTTGTCTTTGTTGCTGGCATGTTATTTCACTAAAGAGGAATGTCCTATTTTTAAGAGGTGGAAGGCAGTATGTGGGGTGGAGGTTATACTAATAAATTTTGACATGGAAAAAAAGAAGACCTTCTCTTATGAAAACTAAGTCAAGAATCTTGAAATTCACCATCAACCCAAAGTGATGTGAAGGCCTTCAGGAGGGAAGAGATATCTTCGGAAGGTGGCTAAGCATGTGCCTGACTGGTGATGTGGGAGTGAACAGCAGTGCCTAAATCCCCGAACATTTTTATTAATGCCTTAAACTCCTGCAAATTCCCCAGATCTCTCTGAGGTTGGGTGCATCCTTTCCCTCAGAACTTGGTGCCTACATCCAGTTCCTCTTGGAGGATGCCGCTCCCAGATTCTTTCTATCATTTGATATACATTTATTATGTTCTATTTTCCAAGAAGCTCTAAGTACTTAGAATTTAAAGAATTCAAAGATGAATAAGAAAATTCTTCTAGTTACAAGCTTGTTGAGTCTGCTGGGGCTGCCATAAGAAAATATCACAGAGTTGATGGCTTAAACAACAGAAATGTATTTTCTCATAGTTCTGGAAGCTACACGTCTAAGATGCAGGTGTCGGCAGGTTTGGTTTTTCCTGAGGCCTCTCTCTTTGGCTCGCAGATGGCTACCTTCTCACTGTGTCCTCACATGACCTTCCTTCTATATGCATGCACCCCTGGTGTCTCTGTGTGTATCCAAATTTCCTCTTAGAGAGACACAAGTCAGACTGGACTAGGGCCCACCCTAATAGCCTCATTGTAACTTAATCACCTCTTAAAGGCCGTATCTCCAAATACAGTCACATTCTGAGGTACTGGGAGTTGGGGCTTCAACATATAAAACTGAGGGACACAAAATTCAGCCCACAAATAGCCAGGCAACTCCCTATACTCATAATAAAATCAGATATTTTAAGGCTACTCACAAGAAAAAAAAAGCTTCAATTTTTATAAAGGACCAACAGATTGAATGGGTCTTCTGGCCAGAGTAGGTCCTTCATATAAGTTTGCTGGATTGAGCTCCCCTAAGGTGTGGGGAACTCCCCAAAACTCCAGGCTCTCTTTCTTACTCCAGTAGAGATTGGACATGCAAAGGTAATTCCAGGCAGAGGGAACAGGTGATGCAAAAGCACAATCACGGCAAGCTCCTATTGAAAGAGTTGGATGTATTGGATGGTGTCTCGTGGGGAAAGGTTAGGCAAGAAGACAGAAAAGGTGTAAGACAGAAAAGGCCCAAAAGCTAAAGGATCGGGCATGTATGTATGGATCCCAATTTTATCCTGTAGGTTCAACAATAAGGTTGTGACTTGGACAAGTCAGAGTATTCTGACATGAATCTCTGCTTTTTTGGAAATATTACTGATATGGCAGCAGGGAAATGACCAGAGTGGGGAGAAATGCAGATAAGGAGCCTGATTAGGAAGAGACTACAGTGCTTTGGGCCATTTTGCAGTGTTTCCTTTGGGAGGAAGTCACAGAGGTGGGGGTTGCAAAGGAATGGAATGTCCCCCAAAAAGCTCTGGACAATGTTCTTTTAATCTCTCAGAAGAGGCAAATGCCAATGAGATCAGATTTGGGGGAAGGTCATTGGCCAGAGAAGGTAAGAACCTTCTTTGTAAAGCCTGCAGGCACAGCGCCATTGGTTTACATTGTACTTGAACCAAAGCCATGCTGAAGGAAGAAAGGAATGAGATCAGAGTCTCCCAAAAGCTATGTGGGGAGTCTCCATGGTCATGTTAGCTGTTGGATAATTAAATTACTTCTTAGAAAAGTAAGATATATTTCCTCTTTTCCAGTATAGTATTTTTGGAAGAGAAATGTGTGCCTTCTGCTGGCTGCCTGGTGTGTCCAATTCTAAATGTCAAGGCCAAGTCCTGAAAATAGTGCTGGAGACATTTTGTTTGAGAGGTGAGTCAAGGTGGGTCCCTCCCACTGTGTCAGATGAGGCTTCACCACCATGGGGAATGAAAACCTGCCTTCTGCAGATACAAGAGTAGCACACTTTCCTATTTCAAGAGGACCATATGATTTAGCTTTTTTCTTTTAACTTTTCATTCCTGTACTCAACATTTGTTAAGCACCTTGTATATGTCAAACTAATGATAGATGCTGGTGGTACAAAGATGGATATGACCCAGTCCAGAGAAGTTTCTTGCTATCTGATAGGGACCAGGCAGATACAAGTTGATGAATTAAAATACCATATAACATACCCTTTAGTGAAACTATGGACTAAGGGGACCACAGAGGACGAACCACTCCTGAGTGATTGCTGTCCTCAGGTAAAGCATGACATGATGTGATGACTCACCAAGATGCTGGGTCCAAATATGTAGTTCACTGGCCTATATGGGTACCTGGAATTCCTATGTTAATTATTCCTTGGGTTAAGGCCTATTTAAATATGAGAATGTTTTATTCTAATCATATCCTAATGTCTCAGCTCAATCACCTAAAATAACCATTCACCCAAACAATATGAAAAGACATAGAACTGACAGGCAATCCATTATCACCCAAACATTTAATTATCTCTTATCTACAGTGTACTTCACTTGCACACTATAGGGAGGTAGAATGTCATACAAGGAGGAGAAAGGGAAACAAGGAAGATAGTTAGCAACTGCTGACTGTCAGCCGTGATGTTGGGAATGTGACATATATTATATTACTTATTTTTGAAAGGAAGGCATTAGTAAAATCTCAATTGTATAGGTTAAGAAGCAGGTGATATGAATGGCTCAAGCCCACACAGACAGCAAGGGTCAGGTCATTGCCACCCCAAAACCCATGACCAATTCATCAGTCCCTGGTAGTGTGGTAGGAGTGCTCTGATACATTTTGTAGGGGAAGGTAGGGGAAAGGGAAAATCCCTAATGTGAAGTGAAGCAGTGGCATGAGTATCTGATGGGGGAGGGGCAGAGCCCACCGTGGTCTGAGTTTTCCAGAGCTGCAGAGTTAGAGCACACCTCCAGCTGCATCTAAGCACCCACAGAAGTATGTCCACACACTGCTGCATTTGCAGTCTTCCTGCGTCAGCAGTAAGGGCTGCTGTAAGATGCATGTGTTATGTACATACATGTGCTACCATTTTTCAGGTGGATATACATGCTAAGAATATCAAAATAGACATCAATTTAAAAGAACTATTGAATTTGTATCCCTCTGTCATTGTAAATATTCTCAGTTAATGGATACCAGAAGGGCAGTCACTATTCTGTATAGGGCATGAAGACATTTTTGTTTTTTGGCAACAGACCAGGGTCCTCATTTTGAAATAGGTTATGTGTCAAAGGACTAGAGAAGTTGTATTCCCTCTGGTTAATATCTGCCACAGTTATCACCCCCACCAGGAGCCAGACACTATGAAAAGAACATTATACATGGTCTTACTTGAGTTTCATGGCTGTGGGTAATATTCATGGTAAGTAATATTATCATCCTCACTTAAGAGCAGAGAAAACCAGAGCTCAGAAACATCAAGCAACTTGCCCAAGGTCACACAGCCATTTCCAAGCTCTTTAACACTGAATTCTCATTGCACCCTTATTAAGTATGTACTATTATCATCATCTTCTCCATTTTTCAGATAAGAAAAGAGAAACATGGGAAAGCTCAGCCACTTGCCCAGGGTCACACAGTGGTAAGACCTTGAGCTGGGATTTGGCCCTGTACCTGGATTTGACCTGCACAGCTCAGCTTCTAACCATCAGCCTCTCTCACTTATTTGATAAACTGTGATTCTGCCTCCTTGATGCTATCAGACTCCAGACTACAATTTCCTACAGGAACACAGCTTCATCATGCAGATATGAAAAAGACCCTTGCACATGTTCTCTGAGTGATCAAGCACTTTGCCTCCAAAAGCTCTTTTGAGCTGCTGCTAGAATGCTTTAAAAAGAACTGTTCAATAAATCGGGGAGATGTCAGTGGAGTTTATTTGTCACCTAATGGACTGGTGCTCTGGACATAATCATACACAAGATAAAATATCCAATGGAGAGAAAAGGAAATTCCCTGCACTCAGAGAAAGAAGACATGAAGATGAAACTGCACTGGGACTCAGAAGGAAAATCACTAATCAGTTGTAAGGGACTTTGGGTCCCAAGGGCCTGTGACAGTCCTACTTCCCCTACACCTCCAGATGTCTCACCAGTGTCCCTGGGATTAGGTCCTTTGAGGAACCTAAAGGTCACTGGATGCATTTTGGTTCTGTCCATATTCTACTGAACTTGCTGCTCTCTTACACATGAACTACTCAGTGTCAACCCAGATCGCCCGACTTCTGACCTGGCAGACCGTCTTTGTATCTAAATGCAGGTCTTGAATTTTTTGTCCTTTTCTCTCATTTTTAATTTCATATTGTTAGTTTTTACCTAGCATTTTAAGCTTCAAAATTCTTTTGAATGTTATTTCTGCCATTCATCTAATTAACAAATATTTCCAAGATTGAAGTAACCCATAAATTTGGAAAGCTGGAACTCTTTTTGTTTTCTTTTTTGGTTTCTGGAGTAGAATTTAGTGATTCATCACTTACATGTAACACCAGTGCTCATCATAACAGGTGCCCTCCTTAATACCTGTCACCCGTCTAGCCCTTCAGTCACCCATCTCCCTCCATCAACCCTGTTTGTTCCCTATCATGAAGAGTCTCTTACGGTTTGCCTCCCCCCTCTCCTTCTCTTTTTTTTCCCCCTTCCCACACATTCATCTGTTTTGTTTCCTAAATTCCATATATGAGTGAAATCATATGGCATTTGCCTTTCTCTGTCTGACTTATGTTGCTTAGCATAATACATTCTAGCTCCATCCACATCCTTGCAAATGGCAAGATTTCATTCTTTTTGATGGCTGAGTGATATTCCGTTATATATATATGGCTATTGTAGATAATGCTGTTATAAACATAGGGGTGCATGTATCCCTTCAGATCTGTATTTTTGTATCCTTTGGGTAGATACCAACTAGTATAATTGCTAGATCATAGAGTAGTTCCATTTTTATGCAAAGTTTTAACTCTTCTTCCAAGTCATTGATGAAAAGTATGGAACATGTATACAACTCTTTGTTCATGTATCTTGGGACTTGACTATAGGTTGACCTCAACCCACAGAGACTACCTGATTCCCTGGGAGCTAGTTCAGCTGCTGTGTGAATCCTTCCTAGATCCTAGAGACTATCACTTTCTAGTATAAAAATTCAAAACCATCTATTTAATCATCTTTTCTAAAGGGACTAAGCACTCCAATCAAAAGGCACAGGGTGTCTCTCCACATCACTTGGCATCAGAGAAATACAAATCAAAACCACAGTGAGGGGCGCCTGGGTAGTGCAGTTGTTAAGCATCCGCCTTCGGCTCAGGGCATGATCCCGGCGTTATGGAATCGAGCCCCACATCAGGCTCCTCCACTAGGAGCCTGCTTCTTCCTCTCCCACTCCCCTGCTGTGTTCCCTTTCTCGCTGGCTGTCTCTCTGTCACATAGATAAATAAAAATCTTTAAAAAAAACACAATGAGATACCACCCCACACCAGTCAGAATGGCTAAAGTTAACAAGACAGGAAACAATAAATGTTGGTGAGGATATGGAGAAAGGGGAACCCTCTTACTCTGTTGGTGGAAATGCAAGCTGGTACAGCCACTGTAGAAAACAGTATGGAGGGTCCTCCAGAAGTTAAAAATAGAGCGACTCTATGACCCAGCAATTGCACTACTAGGTATTTATCCCAAAGATATAAATGTAGTGATCCGAAGGGGCATCTGTACCCCCATGTTTATAGCAGCAATGTCCACAATAGCCAAATTGTGGAAAGAGCCAAGATGTCCATCAACAGATGAATGGATAAAGATGTGGTATATATACAATGGAATATTACTCAGCCATCAGAAAGGATGAATATTTACCGCTTACATCGATGTGAATGGAACTGGAGGGTATTATGTTGAGTGAAATAAGTCAATCAGAGAAAGACAATTATCATATCGTTTCTCTCATATGTGCAACATAAGGAATAGTGCAGAGGACCACAGGGGAAGGGAGAAAAAACTGAAGAGGGGGAAATCAGAAAGAGAGACAAACCATGAGAGACTATAGACTCTGGGAAACAAACCGAGGGTTACAGAAGGGAGGGGGATGGGGGGCTGGGTAATTGGGTGATGGGCATTAAGGAGGGCACGTGATGTGCTCAGCACTGGGTGTTATACATAAATGATGAATTACTGAACTCTACATCTGAAACTAATGGTGTACTATATGTTGGCTAATTGAATTTAAATTTTTTTAAAAAGGAAAAAAGAGGCATAGGGTGTCAGAATGGATAGAAAAACAAGAACCATCTACATGCTGCCTACACGAGACTCATTTCAGAATGTTCAATTTAATCTATAGTGTCCTGAAGTCATCTTTGTCTCCTGTTTTGAAAACAAAAATATCTGCCTGTTTTCAGTATCTGATCCATTTTCATGATATCTCAAATATTATAAACAGTTGTCAAAGATTGTAAATGCTAATTCATTTCATATGTTACTGCGTAGTTTAGTGAAGCCAGAAATTTGAATTTAAGAATACACTGAGTAATCACTTTTTGTCTCTGCCTTTTTCTCTCATAGAGGTTGCAAATAGATTTGGAATCTATTTATTACCCTATACACATGCACACAGAAACTTTCCCCATAATCCATCAAGGAGAACAGAAAACTCTAGTTACTCACCCAAGACCACAGGATGAGGAATGGGAAAGACATCTCATGAAGTCACCTGGCAATATCACGTGCTCACAGTATGTCCCAAACACTTTCCATCAGCTCAGAGCCTGAAACAAATTGGCAAATTGAAAAGGATTGTAAAATGTTATAACTAGGAGCGAATTTAGAAATCGTCTAGTGCAGCCCCTCATCTTGCAGATAAAATGAATCCCTCGGGAGAAAGTGGGTTAATGAGTATTATGTGGTATATCCATGAAGTGGGCAAGTTTAAAACATTCCTGGGGCGCCTGGGTGGCACAGTGGTTAAGCGTCTGCCTTCGGCTCAGGGCGTGATCCCGGCATTATGGGATCGAGCCCCACATCAGGCTCTTCTCCTATGAGCCTGCTTCTTCCTCTCCCTCCCCCTGCTTGTGTTCCCTCTCTTGCTGGCTGTCTCTATCTCTGTTGAATAAATAAATAAAATCTTTTAAAAAAAAATCCCTAATCCACTGTTCTTTTCATTATGCTGGGTCACTTTTCTAAACCCTAATTGGCATATCAGAAGGAAGAAACAGTTATTAATGATGCAACTGATTTTGGCAAAACAGTAACAAGACTTTAAGTAATTTTATGAAAGCGCATTGTAAGGAGCCTGAAATAGAAGGAAATGACTCTTGTAGACATTCCTTAGAATGGTCCTCATACCCTGCTCCCTGCCACTCCTTCCACTCAGCCATCATCTCCATTTCAGAGATGTGGAAACTGAGTCACAGAAAAATTTGGTAATTTTTCTAAATTTAGAGGTACTAAGGGATTTGAATCTAAGCAGAGTGGCTCCAGAATTTGTGTTTTTAGCCATTAGACAAAACTCTCTCTCCTATTAACTGATGGTTTCTAGGGATACCCCATCCAGAATACACCCACTAATAGAGGTAATTGCTTTTTTTCCAGCAGAACGCACATTCCTTACCTGATCTAGCTGATCCGATAAACTGATGTGTACTAATGAGCACAAATGAACTGTGCTTCTCAATGTACACTTTTTGACAGAGGCTTTCTGGAGACCATGATTTTGCATGAGTTTAGTTCAACCAACATTCTTCAAGTACAAGCCCCATGAGGGATCTATTACAGATATTCTCAGGAGAATTAACCTTGACCTTCCTTTCACATGTTAAAGTAGTCTGCCTGGGGTGTGATAAATAATAACACCCTGTGTTTGAGATGTACAATACCTTGAGATCTCTTCCCCCCCACACACTTGATCCCTCTCCTGAAGCAGTTGAATGCTGAGGCAATGCACACCCCATAACTTTGTGGGATCTTTTTCTTAGGTGCAGCACCAAGGGTCTCCCATCTGTTATCCTATTTAATTGTCACAACAATTCATTTTACAGATGAGAAAACAAGTTCTTGCCCAAGTTCTCCAGCCTGAAAATGGCTAAATTGTTGGGATTCAAAGCAAGTTTGGTTTTACAGCCCTTGCTTTCCTGTTCATCTTCTTTTTCTTTTCTTCCTTCCTTTTTTTTTCTTTTGCTTTCTTTTCTCTTTTTAATTATCCTATGCTCTCTCCCACATATTAGCCCATTTTAGGATGGATTTCATCCAAGGGGATTGGTGAAGGGATTTCACAGAAGTAGGATGGAGATATATGCTAAATTCATCAAGATTTCTTGGAATTTAGGTGGAATGAAGGCTACACTTGGAGACTGAGACATGCTACATCATTTAAAACTTGCTTCACACAAGAGATCAGACAAAATGCTAGATGCTCTCTAAAGTGTGACATGGCCCAGGCAGCAGAAGGGTGAAGGGTAAGAAATACCTAAAGAGTCAGGACAGACTGCCTTTATGTCCCCAGCCTAGGTAGCCCCAAAAGGATACCCCAAAAATGAGAAATGTAGAACATAAGTTGCTACAAGCTCAATATTTCCCAAACTTCTATCTTTTGCTCATCACATAATGTTTTTTTCCTGTATAGGCATATCAATAAAACTATTATAAACTTAATATTTTTCTTTAAATTGACTAATTTGTTTTACTTAATTAGAGAGATGTTTCCTTTTTTTACAAAGATATTGAAGTACAATATTCATGTAGAGAAGTTCCCTAGTCATAATACATGACTTGATAAATTTTTGAAAAATAAACCCTCATATGTAACTATCATCCAAATTGAGAAATGATCACCAATACTCTAGAAGCCCTCATTCTGCCTCTTTCTTAAGCACTACACTTTCTCCTCAAAGGTAATCACTATCCTAACTTCAAATACCACAACTTAGTTTGGCTTCTTTTAGCAACTTATTAAAAACGAAGCTATGACACCCAATGCACCATGCAATATGTGCCCTCCTTACTACCCATGTTATACGCAATTAATCATCGAACTTTACATCAAAATAAAATAAAATAGAATTATCGGATTAAATTAGGCAAAAAAAATGAAGCTATGATATTATGTATGGATTTTTTGTCCATCTTTTTTTTACTCAATGTATTGGAAGTCAGATTTATCTATGTTTGCTGCATGCAGCAATAATTCACAATTTTCATTTCCTGTAAAGTTTTCCATTGTATGAATACACTACAATCTATTTATTCATTCCACAATTGAGGGATATTTCCATTGTCTCTAAAATATTGCAAATACAAACACTGCAAACATACTGCAATGTTTTTTGGTGCAGAAGCACAACATAATTCTATTGAGTATGTATTTTGTCGTGGAATTGCTAGGCCAAAGATAAGTGTATGTTCACCTCTACTAAATAGTGATAAAACAGTTTTCTAAGATAATTGTACCAATTTATATTCACACTAGCAGCATATGACAGTCTGGTTGCTCTACATCTTTACCAACATTTGCTATTGTCAGGGTTTTTTTTAAATTATTTTTGGCCATCCTGGTGTGGATGCAGTGGTATTGCACTGTGGTTTTAATTGGTATTCCAATTTTGACTAATGAGGTTGTATATACTATATCATGAAAAGATTTTCATAGTCCTAAGATAGGAAATGACTTCTTAAGACATAAAGAAAGGATGAATCATAAAGGAAGAGATTGATCATTTGGAGTATATTATTTTTTAATAATGATTTTTTTATTATGTTATGTTAGTCACCATACAGTACATCCCTGGTTTTTGATGTAAAGTTCCATGATTCATTACTTGCGTATAACATCCAGTGCACCATGCAATACATGCCCATCACTGGCCTATCCCAATCACCCACTCCCCTCCCCTCTAAAGCCCTCAGTTTGTTTCCAAGAGTCCATAGTCTCTCATGGTTCATTCCCCCATTTTTCATGATATAGTCTATATACCTTATTATTTTACCTTTCGTATTTAGGTTTGCAATCCAACTGTAGTAATTTTTGTAGCTAGTATGAAATAGTGGCAAGATTCATATTTTTCCATGTGAATACCTCATTGATCAACACAATTTATTTTTTTAAATTATGCCCATGTCTTTCAGTGCCATAAGTGCCCATATATTATGAGTATGCTTATGCATTCCTTATATTGGCCCATTAATATATCAGTATGTTTTTATGCAAATACCACATTGTCTTAATTGATACAGTTTCATAATGACTCTGGATATTAGGTAGTATAAGTCGCTAACTTTGCTGTTCTTCAAGACTGACTTGGCTCAACTTGGTGGTTTTCAGAAAAACTTAAAATATAAATTTGAGAATCAGTTCATCGATTGATACACACACACACACACACACACACACACACACACACACTTTCCTGTTACTTTATTTGGGATTATATCAAATGAATAAACCAGTTTGAGAAGAATTGACATCTTTATAATATTGAGTCTTTCAATCTATGAACATGGTATATCTTTTCATGTAAATTTTCTTTTTTTATAATAATTTTTTATTATGTTATGTTAATCACCATACAGTATATCCTTAGTTTTTGATGTAGTGTTCCATGATTCATTATTTTGCATATAACACCCAGGCAAATCTTCTTTAATTTCTCTCAATAATGTTTTGTACTTTTCTATGTAAAAATGTTATGCATCCTTTACTAGACTTATTCTTAATACATGTTTTTATTCTATTGAAATGAAAATTTTAGATTTCATCTTATATTCATTTGTTATTAATAAATAAAGATTTTTTTGCAAATAACATGTATTTAGGTTCAATTCTCTACTACTTTACTATTAGTTCTGTTTCACCTGCAGCATGCTCTTTCTCTGGACTCTGAGAAACAAACTGAGGGCTAGAGGGGAGGGGGGTGGGGGAATGGGATAGGCTGGTAATGGGTAGTAAGGAGGGCACGTATTGCATGGTGCACTGGGTATTATACCCAACTAATGAATCATCGAACTTTACATCAAAAGCCAGGGATGTACTGTATGGTGACTAACATAATATAATTTTAAAAAATTAGAAAAAAAAAAAGAAGTGCACTTGTTGTCATGAGCACCGGGTGATGTATGTTAAGTGTTGGATCACTAAACTGTACACCTGAAACTACTGTAACACTCTATGTTAACTAACTGGAATTAAAATAAAAACTTTAAAAAAAAACTTACTGCTCTTGTGCTTTGGTTGTCATGAATTTAATTCTAAAAGATATTTTATGGTTTCATATAGTTAGTATCCATTCACACTTGCCATATATTTAACCATTCTTTTGCTTTCTTTTATTTTCTTTCATATATTTTCTTACTTCTATATGAAATCATTTTCCTTATGTAAGAATAACTCCCTTTAATAATTTCTTCAGTACAGATCTTTCAGTAATGAATTATCTCAGCTTAATTATCCGAAAATAATTTTACTTCACACATTTTGAAGGATATTTTATTGGATGAATAATTCAAGATTAACAGTTATTTCCTCCTATACTTTGATATTTTCTTGTCTTCTTACTCCCTTGGTTTCTGTTGAAATGTCCTTGGTGAGTCTTACTGCAGTTGAAGGTAATGTGTCTTTATTCTCTGGTAAACACTTTCACATTTTTGTTCTTGTCTTTGTTTTCAGCATATTTATTGTGAAATGCAGTGCAATTTTCTTTCTGTTTATACTGTTCCAGGTATGCCAAACTTCCTGAATATGTGGCTTGGTGTCTTTAATCAACTTTTGAAAATTCTTGACCATTATGTTTTCTGACATTGCTCCTGTGCCATTCTCTTTTCCACTCCTTACTCAGGCACCAATTATATGTGTATTTGATCTCTCCTCTATGTATCATATGTTCTTACATTCTTTTATGTATTTCTTAATATTTTTTCACTCCATGCTTCTAACTGGATGTTTTCTACTGATCTCTTTTTTGGTACATTAATCTCTTCAGTTGTATTTAAACTGCATTCTTAACTTTCTGTTAGTCTTTCAATTCTAGCATTTATGTTTGATTCTTTTATACAGAGTCACGATATTTCCCTTCTTGCTATTAATTTTTTAACATAATAAACATAACTGTTTTAAAATTCATGCATATTAACTTCAATAGATTGATATCCTTGGGTTTTCTTTCTATTGTCTGATTTTTCTCTCTTGTTTCTTAATCTTTTGGACAGCTTTCCTGGTGTGTGTAAGGACAGTTATGTAAATATTTGAAGCATGGTGTACTCCAGTAAGGATTTTCTTTTGATTCTGTTGGGCACTGAGGCCAAGGAAAGATTATCTTAATCCTATTTTGAACTGATTGAAACATGGGTTTCTGTTATTCCAAAAGTGGTTCTATTTTTGATTCCTCCTTACCCTAAGAAGTAGCCTTTCAACAATCAAAACTGAAAACACATCTCAGTGATTCTTGAACTGCAATTGTTATCTCTGAAGTGTGGAGAGATTACTGAAAGTTCACCTCAGTTTTTTATTCTCTCAGCTGCCACTTACAAATCACTATCTGCTTCAAGAGAAAAATACAGCTAAAGATCAGTGTCACTTCTCTGTGCTTCCCTTTTCTCTGAGAATTTGTCCCTTCATGTTCATGCTGCTGTGGTACCTTTCCAATTACTTCAAACATTTTTTTCCTATTTTTTCCTCCAATATTTTAGTATGGGAATCTTCAGACATAAAGAAAACATTAAAGTATTTTACGTGAACAGCCACATACCCATAGACCAGATTCTATAATTTACATTTTTCATGATTGGCTTATTATATAACTCTCCATCTATCTATCTATCCTTCTGGCCATCCATCAATTCAGCTTTCTTTAAAGGTATTTTAAAATATATTAAGGCCATCAGGACACTTCCCTTTAAATATGATAGAATGTGTTTCATTAACTAGAGTTCAATATTGTTTTACAGGCAATTTTCTTTAGACACAAAAATTACATTGAGTGAATTTTGTAAATTTTAAGTAAGCACAGATTGAGTTTTGACAAATGTATACACTGTATAACCCAAACCTCTATCACTCATGCCTCTTTCCAGTTATTTTCCACTTCCACCACCCCAGAGGCAACAGTTACTATAATTTTTTTGCACAACAGATTATTTTAGCCTGTTGTAAAACTTCATAAATATGGAAACACATACAATATATGATTTTGTGTAAGGCTTAGTTCAATATAACACTTTTGAAATTCATCCATATTGTTGTGTGTATTCATAATTTGTCCTTATTTTATTGCTGAAGAGTAATCCGTTGTATGAATATACAACAACTTGCTTTTCCATTCTCCTATTGAAAAATACCTATGATATTTGCATCCTTTGCTTTGCTCCTGATCTTAGGAAAAATGTGTTCAAAAGTTCACCATTAAGCATTATGTAAATTGTTGGTACTTGTAGATTCTTTTTATAAGATTAAGAAAGTTCCCTTTTGTTGTTAGTTTGTTCTATGTGTTCGTGTGTGTGTGTTTATCACGGATAAGTGCTGAATTTAATACTGTCATATGCTTTTCCTAAATCTACTGAAAATACACTATGATTTTTCTTCTTTATTATATTAATAGAGTGAATTATATTGAATGGTTTTCTGACCTTGCATTACTAGAATAAATCTGACTTGGTGATAACATATATATTGCTGGATTCTATGTGTTTTTTTATTTTTTTATTTTTTTTTTAAGATTTTATTTATTTATTCGACAGAGATAGAGACAGCCAGCGAGAGAGGGAACACAAGCAGGGGGAGTGGGAGAGGAAGAAGCAGGCTCATAGCAGAGGAGCCTGATGTGGGGCTCGATCCCAGAACGCTGGGATCACGCCCTGAGCTGAAGGCAGACACTAAACCGCTATGCCACCCAGGCGCCCCTCTATGTGTTTTTTTAAGATTTTTGCATTTATGTTCATAAGAGATATTGGCCTATAATTTTGTGTATTTTTCTTTCTTTCAATTTTTTCCCCTTTCCTCTTTCTTCCTCTCTCTCTCTTTCTTTCTTTCTTTCTTTCTTTCTTTCTTTTTTTTCTTTCTTTCTTTCTTATAAATGGCCCTGTCAAACTATGGTATTAGCATTACACTGGCCACATATAACCACCAATGAAATGTTTTAAGTATGATATTATTCTTTCCTAAATTTTGATAGAATTTATCAGTGAAACCAACTTTTTCTATTGTTTTTTTGCTGGGAAGATTTATGATAACATATTCAATTTTTCTAATAGATAAAATGCTATTCAAATATTCTATTTGACCATGTGTTAGCTCAAATATTTTGTCCATTTCAACTAAGTTGTCAAGTTTATTGCATGAAATTTTTCATGATAGTCTCCTGCTTTCCTTTTAACATTGGTAGGATCTGAGTGACAGTCCCTCTTCATTCCCACTATTGGTAATTTTCTTCTCTTTCATTTCTAATATAACTAGGAAATAACAAATTTTGTTGATCTTTTCAAATTTTGGCTCTGTTAATTTCTATTTCATTGCTTTTTTCTTATCTTTATGATTTCCTTCTTCCTATTTGTTTTTGGCTTACTTTGCTTTTCTCTTTCTAGATATCTAAGATGAAACATTTGGTCATTGATTTGTAGATATTTCTCTTTTTTTAATATAACCATTTATGCTGTAACTTTCCCTTTAAGTACTGCTTACTCCACATCCCACAGATTTTCATATGTTGTATTTTCGTTATCATGGAGATCAGAATATCTTCTAATTTCCCATGTGATTTCCTCTGTTACCTATAGAATAGTTAAATGTATGTTGCTTAATTTCTAATTATTTAGAGGTTTCTTCACGTCTTATTTTTTATGTGTCATGTCATTTTATTCTCTGAATGATATAATAAAATATATTATTATCTGCATTTTTTAATAATAATTTTTTATTATGTTATGTTAGTCACCATATGGTACATCCTTAGTTTTGTTTTGTTTTTTTAAGATTTTATTTATTTATTTGACAGAGAGAGAGAGACAGACAGCAAGAGAGGGAACACAAGCAGGGGTAGTGGGAGAAGAAGAAGCAGGATCCCAGAGGAGCAGGGATCCTGATGCAGGGCTCAATCCCAGGACTCTGGGATCTCACGCTGAGCCAAAGGCAGATGCTTAACAACTGAGTCACCCAGGCACCCCACATCCTTAGTTTTTGATATAGTGTTCCATGATTCATTATTTGCATATAATAGAAAAATAATCCATGCTCATGGATTGGAAGAATAAAACTTAGTTAAAATGTCTATGCTACCCAGAGCAATCTACACTTTCAATGCCATCCTGATCAAAATACCAATGACATTTTTCAAAAAGCTGGAACAAACAGCTCTTAAATTTGTGTGGAACCAGAAAAGGCCCCGAATCACCAAGGAATTGTCAAAAAGGAAAAACAAAACTGGGGGCATCACAATGGCAGATTTCGAGCTGTACTACAAAGCTGTGATCACAAAGACAGCATGGTACTGGCACAAAAACAGACACATAGACCAATGGAACAGAATAGAGAACCCAGAAATGGACCCTCGGCTCTTTGGGCAACTAATCTTTGACAAAGCAGGAAAAAAACAACCAGTGGAAAAAAGACAGTCTCTTCAATAAGTGGTGCTGGAAAAACTGGACAGCTACATGCAAAAGAATGAAACTTGACCACTCTCCCACACCATACACAAAGATAAACTCCAAATGGATGAACGACCTCAATGTGAGACAGGAATCCATCAAAATCCTAGAGGAGAACATAGGCTGCAACCTCTTTGACATCAGCCACAGCAACTTTTTTCATGACACATCTCCAAAGGCAAGAGAAACAAAAGATAAAAATGAACTTGTGGGACTTCATCAAGATAAAAAGCTTCTGCACAGCCAAGGAAACAGTCAAAAAAAAACCTAAGAGGCAAGGAGGAGAAAAGATGGCAGAGGAGTAGGAGACCCCTTTTTTTTAGCTGATCCCCTGAGTCGAGCTGGATATCTACCAGACCATCCTGAACACCCACAAAATCAGCCTGAGATGCAGGAAGGTATATCTGGATCTCTACAAACAAACATCTCCAGCACTGAGTATTGAGGTATGAAGCGGGGAGCCGTGAATCCGCACACAGATATTGAAAGATAAACAGAAGGGGGAGGGAGCCAATGCACTCAGGCACTGGGAAGTAGTAGCCACCTGCACTAGGGAGCTGGCCAGACTCGCAGACCAGCACCCGTGAGAAAGCAGACTGAGACCATGAGCCTGGGAACATGCGTGTGACCAGACTGAAAACCGGAACTCTGGAGCACTCACTGGAACCAGACTAAAACCGGGAGCTTGGGAGCGCATGCCCAAACTGAAAAATGGAGCTCCAGAGCGCGCACTTGAGCTAGACTGAAACCGAGAGCTTGGGAGCATGCGCAAAAACAGGTGCTCCGGAGCCCGTGCAAACCACACTGAAACAGGGAGTTCAGGAGCGCGCGTGGGAACTGGGGGTGGCTGGCAGTGTTAGAAGCACAAAGGACAGAGACGTGCCAGCCCTGGAAGTGAGGGCTGGGAGAGCAGCTGTGGGGCGCACAACCCAGGATGCTGCAGGGTTTTTAGCAGCACTGACAGAAACAGAGTTAAAGTGGCCAAGAGAGCTCAGTGGAGAGCGGACTGTGATCTCTCTGTTCTGAGACAGAGGCTAGGATACGGCTACTGCTGCTCTGACTCTCAGAAGAGTCACAGAAAACAGCCAGGGAAAGCCGCCAGAGAACAAAAGCCCGGAAATACCAGCTCTCCTTGTGCCCATCCCCATCTGCCTTCGCAGAGGACAGGTCGACTCTACCCAAACAGGGTTGCCTGACTATCAGTGTGGCAGGCTCCTCCCCCAGAAGGCAGGCTAAAAAATCAAGAAGCCCACATCCCTAAGGTCCCTATAAAACAAGTGCACACTGCCTGGGTCCTGGTCAATAATTTGGGTTCTGGGCATCCCTGCAACCTCTCCTCATCAGAATGACAAGGAGGAGAAATCTCCCCCCCCGCAAACAAAGAAAAGATAATGAGTCTGTGGCCATTGCCACAGAACTGACGGATACGGATATAACCAAATTGTCAGAAATGGAGTTCAGAGTAACAGTGGTCAAGATGATGTGTAAGCTGGAAAAAAAAATATTAACGAAAATATTAACAAGAATATAGAATCTCTAAGGGCAGAAATGAGAGCAAATCTGGCAGAAATTAAAAATGCAATGAATCAAATGCAGTCTAAACTAGACGCTCTGACGGCCAGGGTAAATGAGGCAGAAGAACGAATTAGTGA
>NC_048233.1:6261058-6399896 GCF_002007445.2 Ailuropoda melanoleuca
TCCTGGAAACCTATAAACTACCAAGACTGAAACAGGAAGAAATTGATTATTTAAACAGACCAATTAATTATCAAGAGATTGAAGCAGTGATCAAAAACCTCCCGAGAAACAAGACTCCAAGGCCTGATGTATTCCCCAGGGAATTCTACCAAACATTCAAAGAGGAAATAAGACCTATTCTCCTGAAGCTGTTTCAAAAAATAGAAACAGAGGGAAAACTATCAAACTCATTATATGAGGCCAGTATTACATTGATCCCCAAACCAGGCAAAGACCCCATCAAAAAGGAGAATTACAGACCGATATTCCTGATGAATATGGACGCCAAAATTCTCAACAAGATCCTAGCTAATAGGATCCAACAGTACATTAAAAGGATTATCCATCATGACCAAGTGGGATTCATCCCTGGGATGCAAGGGTGGTTCACCATTCGCAAATCTAACAGTGTGGNATCCTTTCCTGATTAAAACCCTTCAGAGTGTAGGAATAGAGGGTACATTTCTCAATCTCATAAAAGCCATCTATGAAAAGCCTACCACGAATATCATTCTCAATGGGGAAAAGCTGGAAGCCTTTCCCTCAAGATANGATTTCTCTAATGAATATGGATGCCAAAATCCTCAACAAGATCCTTGCTAATAGAATCCAACAGTACATTAAAAGGATTATCCATCATGACCAAGTGGGATTCATACCTGGGATGCAAGCATGGTTCAACACTCGCAAATCAATCAATGTGATACATCATATCAACAAGAAAAGAGTCAAGAACCATATGATCCTCTCAACAGATGCAGAAAAAGCATTTGACAAAATACAGCATCCTTTCCTGATGAAAACCCTTCAGAGTGTAGGGATGGAGGATACATTCCTCAATTTCATAAAAGCCATCTATGAAAAGCCTACTGCAAGCATTATTCTCAATGGGGAAAAGCTGGAAGCCTTTCCCTTAAGATCAGGAACACGACAAGGATGCCCACTCTCGCCACTACTATTCAACATAGTACTAGAAGTCCTTGCAACAGCAATCAGACAACAAAAGGGATAAAATGTATCCAAATCGGCAAAGAAGAAGTCAAACTGTCTCTCTTCGCAGATGACATTATACTCTATATGGAAAACCCAAAGTACTCCACCCCCAAGCTACTAGAACTTATAGAGCAGTTCAGTAATGTGGCAGGATAAAAAATCAATGCTCAGAAATCAGTTGCTTTTCTATACACAAACAATGAGACTGAAAAAGAGAAATTAGGGAATTCATTCCATTTACAATAGCACCAAAAATCATACGTGATCTTGGAATCAACTTAACCAGAGACGTAAAGGATCTATATTCTAGAAACTACAAATCACTCTTGAAAGACATTGAAGAAGACACAAAAAGATGGAAAAATATTCCATGCTCATGGATTGGAAGAATAAACAAAGTTAAAATGTCTATGCTACCCAGAGCAATCTACACTTTCAATGCCATCCTGATCAAAATACCAATGACATTTTTCAAAAAGCTGGAACAAACAGCTCTTAAATTTATGTGGAACCAGAAAAGGCCCCGAATCACCAAGGAATTGTTGAAAAGGAAAAACAAAACTGGGGGCATCACAAGGCCGGATTTCAAGCTATGCTACAAAGCTGTGATCACAAAGACAGCATGGTACTGGCACAAAAACAGACACATAGACCAATGGAACAGAATAGAGAACCCAGAAATGGACCCTCGGCTCTTTGGGCAACTAATCTTTGACAAAGCAGGAAAAAAACAACCAGTGGAAAAAAGACAGTCTCTTCAATAAGTGGTGCTGGAAAAACTGGACAGCTACATGCAAAAGAATGAAACTTGACCACTCTCTCACACCATACACAAAGATAAACTCCAAATGGACGAAAGACGTCAATGTGAGACAGGAATCCATCAAAGTCCTAGGGGAGAACATAGGCAGCACCCTCTAGGACATCGGCCAAAGCAACCTTTTTCATGACACATCTCCAAAGGCAAGAGAAACAAAAGATAAAAATGAACTTGTGGGACTTCATCAAGATAAAAAGCTTCTGCACAGCCAAGAAAACAGTCAAAGAAACAAAGAGGCAGCCCATGGAATGGGAGAAGATATTTGCAAAGGACACTACAGATAAAAGACTGGTAGTCATGATCTACAAAGAACTTCTCAAACTCAATACACGAGAAACAAATAATCAAATCAAAAAATGGGCGGAAGATATGAACAGATACTTTTCCAATGAAGACAGACAAATGGCTAACAGACACTTGAAAAAATGTTCAAAATCATTACCCATCAGGGAAATTCAAATCCAAACCACACTGAGATACCACCTTACGCCAGTTAGAATGGCAAAAATTGACAAGACAAGAAACAACAAATGTTGGAGAGGATGTGGAGAAAGGGGATCCCTCTTACACTGTTGGTGGGAATGCAAGTTCGTAGAGTCACTTTGGAAAACAGTGTGGATGTCCTTTAAAAAGTTAAAAATAGAGCTACCCTATGATCCAGCATTTGCATTACTGGGTATTTATCCCAAAGATACAGACGTAGTGAAGAGAAGGGCCATATGCACCCCAATGTTCATAGCTGCATTGTCCACNAAAGGAGCTGAGATAACCTTCAACAGATGACTGGATTAAGAAGATGTGGTCCATACATACAATGGAATATTACTCAGCCATCAGAAAGAACGAATTCTCAACATTTGCTGCAACATGGACGGCACTGGAGGNACATGGACGGGACTGGAGGAGATTATGCTTAGTGAAATAAGTCATGCAGAGAAAGACAATTATCATATTGTTTCACTCATTTATGGAACATAAGAAATAACAGGAAGATCGGTAGGAGAAGGAAGGGAAGAATGAAGTGGGGGTAATCAGAAGGGGGAATGAAGCATGAGAGACTATGGGCTCTGGGAAACAAACTGAGGGCTTCAGTTAAATCCTGGGTCCCCTTAAATCCTTGGGGATTGAGATCGGCCAGTGACAGGTACGCATCTTTTTTTTATTGATTTTTAGTTTCACTCCATTGTAGTTGGAGAATATTCTGTATGTGATTTTTATTCTTTAAATCTTATGAGGCTTGTTTTATTACCCAGTATACAGACTATCTTTGTAAACTTACCACATGCACTTAATAAGAATGTGTATTCTGTGTTTATTGGGTGTGGTGTTCTATAAATAGTAATTAAATAAAGGTGATTGTATCATCTTTGCTTTTACTGGTATTTAGATTATTGTAAGTTCTACTAATTGCATAGACAGGGGTATTAAAATCTCAAGCTGTCACGGGAAATTGTCTTTTTCTCCCTGTAAGCTTTTGCTGCATCTTATGATACCAACCAATGACTGCCCTCAAGCTAAAAATTATAAAAGACAGAAAACTCACCCTATCTTGTTCTCTTCTTGAAATGTCAACTCCCCTTGAGAATCTGCCTACTTTTCCATTCTTTTGTCCCCAGCATATATCTGTTATCTGTAGAAGGATTTACACAACCATATCATAAGTAGAACCTTCGTGGCTTTTCAAAATATTTTTCCAGCTTTTCTAGGTATTTTTGGTGGAAAGATTGGTATATCACAATTTAGTCTGCTATAATCAGAAGCAAAAATCCCAAATAAATGTATTTTAAAGGAATTTTTGAATTGATAAATTAAAACAAATTAAATATAACTATTATAATTTAAAATGTTTATCCATGTACCACCAAAAAAATCCTTAATATATCAAATATAATCTTATTATATACATCCCATGCTTGGGAAAGTACCTACTTGCTAAAGTGACCAGATCACTGAGATGTGATTGTTCAATCACCCATCCAAATCTGAAACCCCTCCACAACATTTTTTGAAGGTGGTCCTATGCCTGAGCTTGTCAAGTAACAGGAAAACAACTCTCTATCTATGAAGCAATTGGTTCTATTTTTGGAAATTTTCTATGTCAGAACAATCACCCTTGTCTTGACTTGAAATTTGTACCCCTGTAAATTCCACTCGTCAATCCTAGTTCTACCCCTTGAAGTCTTGCAGAACAGTCACATTTTCATTTACATAATAACCCTATAGGTATCTAACTCTTTTCCTACTTATTGGATGCTCCTAGGCCCCTGAAATCCATAATGCTAAGGACAGGTAACTGCTGCCAGTTCTTTTACAAGAAAGGAATGAGGAGGTAAACAGTAGAGTAAATAATTTGACCCCAGGTTTTATTGATTGCTTTATTGCAAGAAGAAATTTTTTTTATTCTACCAAAGAAAGATTTCCCTAGCAAAATTGATCCTTTGCCATCTTTAACACAAAGGAAAGAAGATTTAAAAAAAAAAAAAGGCAAGAAGAACAATTTGGGAAAAAAGATTCACATCAGTGCAAGTCTTAAAGGTGATCTATAACATTATTGAAAAATACAGTTCATCTAATTAATCTTCTCTCTTCAGAAAGGACCAACCAATAAGAGAGTATCCATTTCACTTTTAAGGTTGTCCTTTGACCTCTCCTGTGATTAAAACTCTTTTCCAATTCCTACTGAAACCTTGCCTTCTGCATGTGAAGTTAATTTTCTCTTGGTTTGCCAGGGGTGCACAATGGAAACAAAATAAAGGAAATGAAATATTAAACTAAGTTGAAACAAGTAATAAAATAAAGGAAAGAAGAAAAGGTAGGGAAGGAATCAGAGGGAACTGGAAAACATTTCCACAAGGACAGCATGAGATGTCTCTATCTCCTGAGGGTTGCATGGAGAGAGTAGAGGAAACAATACTGGGGGAATCAGGAGTTTGAGTTACGTGGTCCCACTGAAGAGCCTCTTAATAACTTCCTCTGTGAAATGAGGGATTTGACTAGGGGAATCTCAGGAGCCTTCCCATCTGAAAGAACATAAGTCATTCACTCAATGATTCTACATTGCAGGCAGTTTCTGTTTTCCAATTTGAGATATGGAGTGTGGACCAGTGATTCACACTGTGAATCTCCTGCCAATTATGAGTCCATCCTCATCTTAACCATCTAACTCCCTCCTAACCTGGGGGAAAAATAGACATAGTTTTTGGTTTATTAATTTCTGTGCATAAAATCTATTTCCAACTAGGTTGTGTACCTCTTTCATTCACTTCAATTTTAAGATGCCCGTAGAGTGAGCCCGAGGAGATCAATACAGGTAGAAAGATAATCGCTATCATCATTTGCAATGTTATTCTTTCTATTCACCCCAAAGGAGCTAATTTCTAACTTTTGGGCTCATTGTTGAAAACCTTTGGCCATGCATCTTTTAAGCTGTGGGAGAAGAGCCAGTGGAAGTCTCTTGTCCTCATGTGGACATGGTGAAGAAGCGGCAAACTCATCTGACACCTCATGCTTACTATCTTGGCAGCAACTCCAGATTTCAAGTTCATTCATAGGCAGTTTTGAACACTGGCTTCCCTGCTCAGACTGAGCTCTAAGTGGCATTTAAGTCTACGTCCATGCTAGAGGGAGAGACGTTTGCATGACTCTATATTTGTGACTGTATGGGATTCAAATGAAACATTTGTAGCAAAACATAACTACTCTGGGGCTCTATAGTTTCTGAGTGAGTTACAGACTTATTACTTAACGAGGCGCTTAAGACTCAGGTTTTTTCCTGTGTATCTCAATGTTGCAAACACTAGCAACACCGTTTTGATTAGCTTTTTAATCACTGGAGCCGAGCCAATGGCCTGCCCCCTTGGAAGAATTTCTTAGTAACCTGGCACTGTGTGGCTTTGTCCCAGCGCTTGTAGAAGCTCTCGGGCCCAAGGCAGTCATATGCTTACACAGGTGCATCCTGACAAAGGAACCTTCTGAAGAGATGGGAAGTGCTGAAACCAGTCCCTTTTCCACATACCAAGTCACTGTTCCAGTGTGAGTTCCAGTCACCTAGAAATGCACGCAAAGGGCCCACAAAGCGACCTCATCCTACTTAACTTCACCGTCCATTTCCTGGCTTCCCTCCACACCAGAGGACAACCCTGAGCACAGGAGAATCGCCTCTATGCATACCGTAGCCCTGCTGCTGCTGCTGCTCTCAGCCTTGGACTATACACGGCAGAGCTGGTTCATGTGGGAGCTCCTTCGAGTGTGCTTAGGCAAGTTGCTCGTCCCTCCTAGACCTCAGCTTCCTCATCTGTTAAAATGCCACCCTCTCAAGGTCTGATGGTGTAGAGGTAACAGGCAGTCTCAGTTCAAATCTCTGCTTAGACCCTCATTTACTCACTATGTAGACTTGGGCAAGCTATATAAACTCTTTAGGGCTCCATTTTTTAAAATCTATGAAGTAAAGACAATAATAGTACCTACCACGGCACCTGGGTGGCTCAGTCAGTTGAGCGTTCCGACTCTTGATTTCAGCTTAGGTCGTGATCTCGGGGTCACAGGTTGGAGCCCCGTTTTGGGCTCCCCACTCAGCAAGGAGTCACACTTGAGATTCTCTCTCTCCTCTCTCTCTGCTCCCCGCTCCCCTCCCCTCCTCGCTCATGTTCACACTTTCTCTCTCTCTCTCAAATAAATAAAATCTCTAAATAATAATAATAATAGTACCTACCTATGTACCATTTAATCCTTAAGAAAACCCTGCAAAGTAGGTACTATTATTTTCTCTACTTTAGAGATTTAAAAAATTGAGGAGTCTGCTTCTCCTTCTCTCTCTGCCCCTCCCCACCACCCATGCTCTCACTTGCTCACTCTCTCTCTCTCCTAAATAAATAAATAAATAAATAAATAAATAAATAAATAAATAAAATCTTTTAAAAAATAAAAAAAATTGAGATCTAGGAGGGGACCGGTATCTTGCCTAAGATCACACAGGAGCTCAGCCATGAACACTGTCTCTAGTCCAGTACTAAGACCAGTACACACACACATGTGTGTGTATACATATATACATCCACACAGCGCTTCAAACAGTGCCTGGCATATTACACTAATATTATTAACAGTACCTAGCATTCAGTAAACACTCAATAAATGCTATCTGTTGTGATCATGATGGTGATGGTGATCTGGAAGAAGTTCCCACCTGCTAACATTCCTTCCTGAGCTGGGCATTTATGTTTCTATGAAACCCCAGCTTGGGTGCTCTTTGCCACTTGTGCATCATTTGCATTAACAGAGGCCTGAAGACAGCCTGCTCTGAAGGTGAGAAGAGGAGCAGAACTGTCAGTGAACTGGCTAGTAAATAAAGAAAACCATCAGATGGATTGGCTACATGGGTTTATCGGTCTGCCCATGCGTGTTGGGGAAAGGAAGGGTATGTACGTGTATTTTACCTTGAACTCAGCTTTCCTAGGCCCCCAAGAACTATTAACACCTCTTTTTGGTGTTTCATGAGAACTCTGGGTATAAGGTCTTTAAAGTAAAAGACTGTGATTAATTCCCCTTCCTCAGTTTTCCTAGACCACTGGAATAGAGAGAATGTTTTCAACCATATACGGATAATACAATGAACCTTCCGTGCCCCCCACCCCATCCCATATACTTTGTACCTATCTTGTCAATGGTAAGTGAGGACTGATCTTGGGGTCAGGAGGATGGGTGAAGTGACCTTTGCCAGGTGCCCCCATCCTTGAATTCTGGGGACAGATGTGTAGGAAGAGAGTATTCATAGGACACATTATTATATGTTGTTGTCATACACATGGCTAGACTGGACAGGGCTCCTATTCAGGGGAAAGGAGACCTGGGTCCCCATCGTACTTATCCTTAAATCCTTGGGAAAGCTGCACCTTTGGATTGCTACATGTTTGCTTCCCAGACTTCCCCCACCCCTTAGTGCCCACTAAAGGTAGTAAATGGAGGGTGTGTCCAGAGATTTTTCTAATCCTCAATCCCACCCTAAGTGCCCAACGAGAGCAAATCCCAAAATGACTTCAATCCCCAATAGAAGGTATTGTGTGATGCAAACAGTGCTGGTTTTCCCATCAAATTTCCAGCTATGAACCTGCATCTTGTGTCCTTTCTCCAGCAGGGCATGGAACGTGCAAAAGGCGGGCTGCATTCAATACTGACTGTCCCAGTAGTAATGGGCAGGAACACTTCTGCTATGGGAATCCAGGGAAACTCACCATACTTGGCACAGAGAAATCACCTGGCTATGGCTTATAACCAGTTAGAGTTTCCACACATAGACATTAATCACTCTGGGGCTACTTACTGTACGTGGAAAGCAGATAATATAAAACTCCCAACTGTATTCAAATTAGTGTGTTTCTTTGCTTGCTTATTTATATTCCCAGGTATACAAGAAAATGAGGTTAACTCACTTTTACACATGGTAAAACCGAGACACTGAAAAGTTGAGCGACTTCCCCAGCTCACAAAGCAGTGCCAAAACTCACATTCTCATTCTTCCAGTCTCCAGCTTAGAGATCTGCGGATTGCACTTCTTTCAGAATTGCTCGAAATTCTTACAGCATAAACTAAAGCCTGCACTCCACCTCTATTCTTCCACTTCCTCCTAAACACTCAAGTGTTCCTTAGCATCCAGACCCTTCTCCAGAAGAAGGATGCCACGGTGAAAAGACCACAAGGTGGGAGTAGGGTAGTTGGAAACAGGACCTAGGCCCTGTCATTTCAACCCTGGGGTGCCAGCCTTCTCCTGAGGCTAACAGACCTGCTCCAAGGTTCTCAGAGTCTATGAGATCAAAGCATCTGCGTATTTTGAAACATCCAAATCAATCCTATTTTTCATGTTCATCTCAACATTTGGTTATGTCTAAATACAACCATGGAGGGCTCAAGAAACAGCTGGCTGGTGAGTGGACACAGCTTAGCAGATGAACATAAGGGACTGATTACTCCCACCATTTGTTAATCCGAACCTCAAATAGGAAATGCTGGCATTCCTAATGAGAGGGCTAGCCTATTGAGTATTTTACTGTCCCAAGATGGAATTAATGGCAGTGCCAAATCTATGTCAAGCCCAGGCAATAAAACTTTATGAGTTCTTCCCCATGAAATATTTTGTTTATGTCACATGCGTCTAAGCTAATTTTTTTTTCTTCACTTCTCCACCCCCATCCTTCCCCTGCCCTCTTTGTCTCCTGAGGCCGATTCCCTCTGGAAGTGCATTAGTTACCTAGGAAACCTTAATGTCATTTTTTTTATGAGTGGAGTTAGGTGCAGCATAAAGTTAATTTATAGGGTGGTGAGGAATTCATGTCATGACTGGTGAAATAGGAGACTTTATTATGATTTCTATATCCACCTGTGTGGTAGGAATACATACCTTCCCTCTATCATTATGGGTAATTTCTTGAAACATAATTATGAATATGTGTGCTATTTCACAAAATGAGTTGATCCATTGTTATTCAATGTAATTCATCATATTGTTCAATGTAAGCCCTAAAACATAATTAGCAATAACAACAAACCAATAATATCCTAGGCAATCTGTTACAAGTTGAAGGACATGGTGGAATTTCCTCTTACACGATGAGGCAGTTCTGCCTTAGAGACAAAGAATGAATAAGATGAGATTCTGAAATCCTTCAACTATGACTGTTATGCTCCCTGAGGTCCGCGTTGGGAAATTATATAAATTCTAAATATGTCCACTACTTCTGCTAATTTCTTTCTTTTACAAGGGAAAAATATATAACCATGAAGCTACATTAATGAAATGTTTCAAGATGGCTTACAAGTAACAAAGAGGACATTCCAGAGCAAAGCTGAGATCCAGCACCAGTGCAGTTGGCCGTGTTTTGATAGAAGGACTATCAGATTTGGAGTTGGGTCTGGCACTGTGCTCAGCATTTTAAATCAATTAGTTCATGGGGTCCCCATAATACTCCTATGAGGCTGGCATTGTTTCTGCCAATTACAGACAGCTTCTGAGAAATTCAGGAACCTATTATGGACACACAGCTACCAGTGAAGGAGGGAGCATGGAACCCAGGTTTGTACAATTCCAAGATCCACTCTTTCATTGAGTTCTACTTCCTGATCTGTTACTATGCTTTTGTTTGTTTGTTTGTTTGTTTGTTTCCCTGGGGAAATTCATGGAGAAGCCAGCACCTCAGTTTTCTTAACTACTAAATGTGGGGCAGGGACACAGAGGCTGCTAGAATTTGATCCGTCTCAATGCTCGTTTAGAGATCAATGTTGATAGCAAAGCTGGGCTTTCTCAGGATGATGAACATTTTAGGGAAGATCTGGGCTCACTGAATAAACATAAAGTCACTCAGTTTCCGCAGATATCTGCACCCACTTTGGAAAAAAAGAAGAAGAAGAAGAAGAAGAATGGCTCCCATGACTCTTCAGGGCATTTGGGTGGAATTGCTAATAGGCAGGATGGCTCATATGGCTGTTGGTTAATAATGTTATAGTTACAGTGTGTGTAGTAATCGGTGGGCAGCCAGGAATCTTTTGAGTGCCAGGAGCCAAGGTAACACATAGCCTTCCTGGGCTCTTAAGTTCCCAGTCCCTATGCAAACACCTTTTGCAGGCACTTTAATTGTTTCAGAAACATAGACTTTCAGGCTCCAGGAGCTCAAGCAGCTGTCTGAGTGAGTGCGGGTGGGTGTGGATGGGGTAGAGCAAAAGAAAGTAGGTGCAAGCATTCTGCAAACCTCTCCACAGTGCCCTCCAGCAGCAAAAGAGACAACTTGCAAACACTTTAAGATCATCTAAAGTGTGGAGTATAGCTTAGCAATCTAAGGCAGGGAAAAAAAAACCCACAATGGTAGAGGACAAACATTCAAGGCTAGCTCTGTGGTGCTGGGGAAAAAAACTGAGCTTGTCTTTGCCACATGCGGTCACGGAGGAAAGGGTCTTCGGAGGCCATTAGGCCCAGTTCTTTCATTTCCTGGGTCACCATGTCATAATGGCTTAACCACATGCAGCTACTGCACAAGATTCCCTCCTTTGCCACATGCTGAGCAACTGCCCCATACTCCACCCCACCCCAACACACAGTCCATTTAACTGAAATATCCAGTAGATCAATACTATTTTTCACAAGGTAAAGACATAATTCATTCCAACATTTCCATTTTGTTTCTGTTCAGTGTTTCAACCACAGAGTGGTGCTATTGCAAAAGATAAGGGTGGGCAGAAGGCACGCTCTAGAAATTTGCTTTAGGAGAGATTTTGAAAGGGGGCTTTCAATCCCTGGATCTAATTCCTGCCCTCACAAACAACTTTCAGGAGTCAGTCAGGGCCTTACACCCAGATGAAGCAGGGAGAAAAAGAAATTTTAGCAACCTAAAAATACAGTCAACAGATGGACGGCCAAGACCGTGAGAAAGGAGTCAACTTGGAGAGAGGCGATTACCTAGCAAATCAGAAAAGACCTAGTCCTGGATGGACTTCCACACCCAGCACTGTCTATGGGGCATGAACTCATCCACTTACTCCCTAGTTCTGTTCTTTACTTGAGCTATCTACACCATTAAAATCGTCCTCTATTTAGAAAAACAGATTTGCTTAGAAGTCCCAATGTTCTGCAGTTCCAAAATGAATTAAATTATATACAATAATGTTTTACTCTTTTTTAAAACAAATATATGCTTTCTACTCCTTTTTTGGCCACCTTCTTCTTTGATTACCTTGCTACTCTCTTGGAAGTCAAGACAGAGACCTGGGCATCTGTCCTAGTCTTCTTTAGAGAGAAGAGAATCTTTAGCTCTGAAGTAGGAAGGAAAACAGTGAAGGAAAAGGCAGCTTGCTTGCTGGGGGGCGGAGACCGTCTGAAAAAGGTCTTTCACAAAGGAAAGGACCAGTAGTTCTCCGTTCAGAAAAAGTGAGGAAAATGCATCTTTTACCCTCTGTTTCTATCTGGCTCTCTTACTCTCTTCAACTCTCCTTCCCCAGCCCCTCCCTCTGCCCCCCCCTCAAAGGCACCACACATATTTGGCAAGATTAAGGTGTCACCTCTCATATTACAAGGCGTGTTGAATGCACGCAAAGACAGACCCACCAGCGCAGGACAAAACCCCCTGGAGTTGGAAAACAATACAAACTCTTCCTGTGATTGCCTAGGTCCTGGCAAACTGTGGCGGCCAGTCCGTGCAAGGCATCTGCAGAACAAATCGGGTCTTAAACTCACTGCAGCCTTTTCTTCTTTTTTTTCTTCTGATTTTTCAAATTTAAGTTTGCCCCCTCCTTTCCCCTCCTCCCTCCAGACTGCCAGTGACCGAGGAGCTGCAGGCGGATCAGCCCGCACATGTTTTTAACCCCTTCCTCACTGCAGCAGGAGCCAACCACCTCTTTCCCTGCAACACTCGGTTTACCGGTGGACCTGGGGCTCCAGAAGAGAGCCCCTAGAACTTAGCCACTGGAGCTGAAACTGGGCCTGAATCCCTCGTTTGACAGCGGAGGTGGGGGTGAAGTGCGGGAAGTGGGGGAGGGCAGGGAGGCGGGCCAGAGCAAGAGGGAGAATACCAGAACCAAGCAGATCACGCCCAATCCAAACCTTCATGGTGCTGTGTGCCCAGTGGAGGGAACAACTCGGCAGCTTAATCTGGTCCGGAGGAGGACCTCGACATTTTGGCACGAGGGAGGCACGGAAGGAGGACCCCACTCTTGCCGGGGACTGCGGGAGCTCCGCCCCTGGGCCTCAGTGGGCGCTTCTGGCGGTTTTCAATGAGGCAGCCTCCATTTGCCAGGATAATGATGAGGCAGGTACAATCTATCTAGTACGCAGCCCCCAGACTCCCTATCCCTTCCTACCTCCGCGCGGACCCCGCAGCTCTCTCTGCATCCGCCTTGGCCTGATGCTTCTCCGTGTTTGACCAAACTCTCAAACAAGTCAAAGGAATTTGTATTTTTTGAACCTGGACCCCAGCTGAAACATGGAGTGGGTTGCTTCTTAGACGCCTGGAGTGGCAGGGCAGGGACCAGACGAGACTCGATACTTACTTGCTCCCCTCCCCCAATCGCGCTTGAGTCAAAAGGTCCCGGTAAAAGATGGGGCGAAGGGTGGCAGAGGCTACAGGAGGAAGTGGTGGGGGGCTCGAAGATGGATTTGGCCATGCCACTGCCGGGAGAGCTGGGCAGGAGGGGGTCAGGAGAGCAAAACTCCGTTTGGAGGCTCTGGATTTCTCCTTGACCCCTAAGCTACACCCCGCCCCCTCCCCCCGCCGCCGCCACTTTTCTCAATGGCAAATGGAGGAAAGAAAGATGACTTAACTCGGTAAATTTAGAAAGAACGATATCAGAACAAGTGGGGTCTAATGGGCAGCTAAAATTATCGCGAAATAAGAGATTTTGCACCCTCCCTCCCATCCTTTCCTCGAATAATCTACGGATGGGGGAGTGAGCGTCACTACTTTCGGAGCGCTACTAAGAGGTTTGTTTGTGTCTTGCCTTTTCTGTTGCTCCTGCGCTGTCCCCGCGTGCAGACTGGTGGGTGCTGGACGGGTGCTCAGCTGCAGGGCCCCATCCTAGATTGGAAGGAAGGGGCTTAGAAGTCGGTGTCTGAGTCAAATGGAAGTCTCCGATCCTTACCCACTCCCTTCCACGTTCGCATTCACGCTTGTGCAACACACACACACACACACACACACGGCCGCCCCTTCCTTGGTCCCTCTGACCCTCAACCCCCTACCTCTCTGACTCGCAGTCCTTGACCTCCTGCACAGCGTCCTGGGTACTGGTCCCTGAGAGCAGCGAGTTCGCTGGGGAGCGATTGTCCTTGGGCGTGTTCGTGTTGTGGGGTGAGGGAAGGAGTGACGGGTGGGCTTGATAGGAGGTGGGGAGAGATCTAGAGCTGGAAGGGTCTAAGGTTTGGGGGAGGAGTTTGCACATTAGACCCAAGCCGCCAGGGGGAAGGGGCAAGAAAGGCCCTTCTGCCTAGAGACTTAAATCTTAAATAAAAAGAAAAGAAAAAAAAAAGATCAAAAAAGAAATTTTTCAAGAAGAAGGAATAAGACTGGCTGAAGACATGAACATGTAAAATGTAGTGAAAAGTTGAATATTTCGTTTTTTTCTTGAATCTCTAAAAGGGGGATACTGAAGCATACTATTAATTTGGAAGTTTCCGTGTTTTTCTTTAGACAGCCTAGGAGAAATGACCCCGTCGCCCCACTGGCCCCTCAGCCCCAAGCAGCAGGGGCGCAGGGGCGAGGGCTGGCGAGACGCGCTGCGGCCCGGCGCGGGGGCGGACGGCGCGGCGCGGAAAGGGTTAAGGCGCTGAGCGCGGAGCCATCTGGCCGGGTTGGCTGGTTATAACCGCGCAGATTATGTTCACGGGACTCAGAGTTGAAGGCTCCTCTCCCTACCGAGCAGCTCCGCGCGCGGCCCCGCGAGAGAGCCCGGCGCAACTACTTTCTTCCTTTTTCTTTCTTTCTTTCTTCTTCTCCTTTTTTTTCCCCTGCTGGGTAGTGGCGGCGGCGGGGTGGGGGAGACTTTGAATGACCGAGCTCGCGTCCACCTTTCTCTTCATGTCGACGTCCCTGGAAACAGTCACACGGATGCCATGGTTACTTCTGCCACGGTAAGGGGAGGCGGCCACGTTGGGTGGGCAGGTTCGAGGGTGGGGGACTGAGTGGGGAGATTTTCCTGTGGACTAGCGCGAGGGTCCCCAACTCTGCACCCCGCCCCCACCCCCATCGCGCCGCACTCACTTTCCCGGGCTTGTGCCTTCCCCGAAGTTTGCGCTGGGATCTACCCAGGCCGAGGCGCAGCCGCAGCCACCCCCTCCCCACCACAAACACACACACGGACACTCCTCCCTACCTCTCCTCCCGTCCCTGGGCTACCGGAGAAACCGCCCAGTATCTGGGAAAGTGATCAGGTTTAAGAGACCAGGACTGGAAATGGGGGCGACGGAAGGGCAGCAAAAGGGATTCAGCAGAACCGCCCCCCAACCCCCAACCAACACACCCGTCTGCTCCTGCAAGAGAGGGCTCCCCGCGCATCCTGTAACAAAAGGGGGTGGCAAACAGATCCCGCGCGGGGAAGAGGCGAGCGTGCGGCCGCTGTTCCCCCGCACTCGCGGAGCGCTCTGCTCCCCAAAGCGCGGGGTACCCCACACGCCTCCCCCTCCCTGGGCCTGGGAGTGGGCTGGGGGAGGGGACTTGGAGCTCCCGACCTGGACGCTGGCTTCCCAGTTTAGGGAGTTGCAACTCCTTGCCTTGCTCGGCGTACCTGTCCTGGAGTACCTTGCCTCTTTCGAAAGCTTTTCTATGCAACGGCCATGCACCCCAGGCTCGTGGTGGCCAGCGCCCACCCCGTGGCTACCCCACCCTGGGTCTCTGCGCAGATGTTGGAGCTCCGCGCGCAGCCCGCGCATCTGGGACCCCGCAGGGGAGCGGTGGGCACGCTGGCCCAGCGGTCCCTGGGGAATTCCTCGCGGTTTCTCCAGGCCAGCTCTAGGAATTTGAGGCGGAGGTGTGGGAAGGCTGGGAGACCAGGGACTGGCAGAGCTAGGTTGGAGTCAGAAGGACCCCGAGTTGGACAAATTACCCCATTGCCCCAAAGCGCTGCTCACACTCCAAACGAAATCTGGGACACTTGGGAGTTGAAGGTTCGGGAAAGGAGGGGTTAGGGTGGGGGTGGGGACTCTGCTTGTTGCTTTTGGGCGCAAGTGGGTGCGCGGCAAGGAGGCGCTGCTGCTTTGGGGGGAGTTTGGCCGCTGCGTACCTCGGCTGCGCTTCAAATGCATGGAGCTGAGACCTTCGCGCCGAACCGGGTGGGGGCTGCTAACTGGTAAGGAGCACTCCCCCCACCCATACCCCCCACCCCCCGCCTTCCCGGTGTCTGGGGGCACTCCAGGTGGAGCAAAACACCGAACTAGACCTCCTCCTTTCCACCTCTGGCGGCGGGTGGCAGGTTGAGAGTCAGAGTGGAGGTGCAGCCGGGACGCAGCCAGAGCGCAGGGCTCAGAGCCGAGAGCTGGGACATCTAGCTCAGGGGGGACTTGTTTATGTGTGTGAAGAGCTGGGGGCGGGAGCTGGGTGGGGTGGCCTGAACGGAGGTGGGTGTCACTCCTGGAGCCTCATGTTTGTAACTCAAGGATTAGAGAATATGCTGGATGACCTGCTTTTTCACAAAGAGATGCCCTCTCCCACCCTCCAGAGCAGAGAGCAAGGAAAATATCTAAGCCCTCTGCCCTAAACGTCAGGAGGGGAGAAAGTTGTCACATAGAGGAAACTTTGCAACCCGTTTTGTTTTCCTTACACTCAGAAATCCTCCAGCATATTCAGCTTGCCCCCCTCCCAGCCCCCATTTCCTTCCTGGCATGTTGCACAAAGAAAGTTGAGAGGTAGAATTCAGGGGACAAAATCCAATGGCCTCTGCCTTGGGCTCGGACACTTAGACCTGGGTATGGTGTTGGGAGTTGGGGGGAAATGAAAGAAAGCAGGCTCTGTGAACAGCGGTGGAGGGTCTGCTGGCCTGCAGCAAGGAGTGTGTGAGATTTCGCGTTGGTAAGGACTGGATTGTAGCTGGAAGTGGAGGATCCGGTACTGTGTGAATGGGGTGCTTTCCTAAGGAGGGAGATCCAGGCCCCTTGGGTGCTCTGTGTGGTCAGGGAGGAAGGTTTCTGGAAAGTCTCCGCACCAGGGTGTGTATTGCGGGTGGCCAGAGAGCCAGAGCTCCACCCTGCTCTGTGCGCATTGGAGGTGTGTGTTTCTGAGGAGCCTGTTGGATGGGCATATGTGTGACTGGCAGGAGATGAGAGCATGTGGGAACATAGGTGTAGCTAATGAGAAATCTGTGCCTGTGAAGGGTGTCAGAGCAGGAGGAGAGGTACAGTGTGTTGAAGACAGATGGCTTGTGCATGCCTGCACAGACACATGGAGTGGGTGTGGCGTGGGAGGGTGGCTGTGTGTAGGAGCGAAAGGTGGACGTGTCTGGAAGGTTGGGCTCCTGAAGAATTACAAAAGTGGTGGGGGGTGGTGAAAGATTATCCGTGGAGAGCAGAGTCTGAACTTTATGAGTGTGCATTGGGAAATTTGGCTGGGATGGCATTGGGGTAATGCAGGGGATAGGAAAGTGTGGGCTCAGGCACTCATTATGGAGAAACAAGGCATTTGCAGAGAAGGATGCTGGGTTGGTTTTTGCCCCCCCCCCCACTTCCTCAGAGAGGAAGAAATTGGAGAAGGCTTAGAATGAGGGGTGTACTTTTAAGGGGAAACGTCCTGTGCGTTGGCAGCAGGTGAGGATTGGGGAGAATGTCTAGTTAAGATTGGAGTGAGTGGAGGAATATATTTTGCACGCCTGGTGGCAGAGACGCGTGTGAAATTATGTTGGATGATGGGTTGCTTATTTAACAAAGGAATTCATTGTCACCAGTTAATATTGATTATTAATTAAAATTTATGGAATGCCTACTGGATGCTGAGTCCATTGCTGGGTACTGGGGCATGGCACAGTGCCCTGGAAAAATTCCTTTTCAGACTCAGCTGACTGCTGCAGTTTTGCCAAGAGGAATGAAGAGAGCTGGATGCTAGTTGAGGTTTCTTCAAGAACTATAATTCAGTTTCTAGAGATGTTTATGGATCTTTGGGGCCAAAGGGAAGCTGACTTGAAATGTATCTGTGGTTATGTAATAAGGGGACATAAAGATAGGGATGATGTATGGTTTTGTGTGTTGGGGAGGCGGCTGAAGGGTGTTACTCTTTCTTGTAGGGGTTGTGGGCTGGCGATTTGTGGCCAGTGCTGCAGTTCAGGTCAAAATGCAGGTCCTGATACATTGAAGGATTGGGTTTCTGGGAATGTGCAAGACTCATTAGCAGGAATGAGACTTGATATGTGGAGCTAGTGAGAGAGAAGCTGCGGTCAGGGAGGATGCATGTTGGGAGTGTTTGCTCACCTTTGATGTTTTCTGAGCTGTGAGCGAGCGTACAGCTAACCTGGTGTGTGTGTATGCACGCACATGCGCACACTGTGAGGCTGAGGTTAAGCAGCTGAAAGAAAGCTAGCCAGAGGATAGGAGCCATGTATGTTCTGGGTCTCACGAGGGGGTAGAGCATATGTTTCTGCAGGAATCCTCTGTGCCTGAGGAAAGTTGAAAATTGTCTTGGATGCTCAGAAGTGTATTTTAAGTATAAAAGGTATACACAGAACAAGAGCTGTAGGCTTCCGGGAGCATTTGGGGAGTGAAGGAAAGGTGAAGTTGGTGGTGTTCGTACCTTCAGACAGCTAGTGAGGTAAGCGCATCAAAGCAGAAGGAGGGTGTGCTCTTGGCCGCACATACGTGCTGAACTGCACCAGGTGATAGGGAACCGCACATACGTGCTGAACTGCACCAGGTGATAGGGAACCTCATTTATTAGGTTCTAATCGTGAGAGGGCATATAACCGGGGAGACTTTATTTGACTCCTGACATTTTTAAATTTATGACATCGGAGCTGTGTCATTTTAAGGTCCCACCTTATTTTTAGGTGAAATTCATCCACGTAAGAGAGAGTTGATAAAGGCTTGGACCATTGGTCAGAAGATCCGGTGGCACATATTTCTGAAGATGGTGGGAATGCCTTGATTCTAGTTCAGCTGTGCCCCCTTTGGGGCAGTGTGACTTTGGGAGAATGTCAGAATCTCAGTAAAGACTCAATGAGGAGAAAAGTTCCCTCTTCTTTTTCTCCAGAGCTTTGTGTGCTTAGGAATACAAAACTTTACTCAGAGATGAAGTCTCGTAGAATATAGGCAATAGCATGTCTGTGAACCATAGTAAAAATAGGATCTGTACCCCTTCCCAAGCTGGTAAGATAGTCTTAACGCCCACTGCTTGTCTACTGCTCACGCACCATGCAAAGAGAACTTTCTATAACCGCCTCGGTTTACTCACCCAACAAACGAAGACAACCTAGCCTAGATTGCAATTGATGGGAATCCGTATTCATAAAATGTCCTTGAACTATTCTGAAGAAAAGTGGCCCCCAAATCAATGTTCTTAATTATCAGAGACATTTGCCTATTCCTTAACAAGAGCTATGTAGACCACGACATTAAAACAAACGTGACTTTGGAAACAGAGGAAATGGTCAAGGTCCTTGGCATATTTGAATAAAAGAGGAGTAAAGTCCAGCCATGCTGGGTAGCTGTGAAGGTCTGTTTTTCTCTAGACCATGGGTCCTTGGAGGCAAGAGCCTGCCTGGTAAGAGGCTTCGGGTTTGCGGAGTGCCGTGCACCCGAAGCAGCACGTTGTTACAGCGCCTTCCCCCAGAGACAGAAATGGAGGCCCAGAGAGGCAAGGGAATCCACTGAAGCCTCCAAATCCTCCCAGCAGTCAGCACGCGCTGTCAACTCCTGGCTCAGAGTCAGGCTCCCATCCTTGAGTTCAGTGGCCATAAATAGTCAGGAGCTAAGCTATTTCCATGAGGCACTAAACCAATTCTGTTGCTTTTCTTGGCGAGATTGGGCCAATTAAGTTGATTGGAAGAGGTCACTGCTGATGGGTCTCACATTCCCCAGGCAGGACAGGCCAGCAGAGTTTAATTACATAACATTTCCCATCCCCGCAATTCCACTCCCAGATGGATCAGATGTTCAGGCCTCTCCACTTCCCCTCCATTCAAGACGACTAACGGAGCGGCGGCTTCTGCTCCAGGCTTCTCCAGACCTTTTCCTGAGCAGTTACAGTGCTCTGGCCCCAACTGGAGGGAATGTAAATCCACGAGTTGGCTGAAGTGAGAGAGGGGAGTCAGGCCGACACAGAAGATCTTTAAAACCCACCACCCTGCCTGGAGACCTCACCAGCTGCTGTTTTACTCTTTAATGAGGCAGGCAGTTTCTGGCGGTGGACCTGTTGAACTAATGACCGTTGCTAGGGTTTTAAGTTTAGTTGTATTTAAAATCGAGTCCGTTGGAGAGGGACCAAATCTTCTACTGGAGACAAGCGTAAGCCCCGTGTGGTGCTGCTGATAAGGTCTGTGGATGTACTTTGTGCATGGACAGACGTGTGCAAAGCGAGAGAAGAGCACGGGGTATGTGTGTGCGTGATGGGGGACACATGAGCTCTGGAGTGGCCCTTGGTGGGCAGGAGGTGTTTGCAGAGCTTGTCATGGGTAGGAGGGTTACCCTCCTACCTGGCTCAGATTCGACGATCATCTATTGCTTCTTGCAGAAGGGCCAGCTTGTCAGAAAAGTTGGTAGCAGCTTCTTTCAGAACATTTGTATATGAGGATGGAGGATGTGTGAATTTTTAAGAAGTATAAGGCCAGTATAGATGGTATCTTGCTCTTGCCTGGATGGATTTGTATTAAGATCAAGGCTAGGCAAAGGTAAATCTTACAGAGAACTCACTTTAGAACCTGTGAAAGCCCATGTAGATAGCCCAAGATCTTTAAAGCATTTATTGTGGTTGATAGTCTTCTGTAACTCAGCCTTTTCATTCTACCTAAAAAAGCCAAGGGTCTAGAGAGTGCATGAACCCCTGGATAATCAGAACGCACTGGCTGTTTCGTGTCCTTATCTATGCCGCGGCCCTTCTCAAGCAGTCTTAGTTGTTGGGAACTACCAGAGGCTGGCTGTGGCTCTTGGCATCTTCACAGGACAAACCTCTGAGTATAAGTGTGACTTAGCTGGAGAAGAACAGATTTTGAAGCGAAATTTGGTGTGGTCTGTTGTGATTGCTCACTTTTTAACAGTATTTTTAGAAAAGGCCCAGATCATTAATGGATTTCTTCAGTCAGGGATTTTTGATAATCTTAAGGTTCCTGTTCATTTAAGTCCAGAGCTGTAGGAGTAAACAGTAGCTTATTGATCTTAAAAGATCTCAGGCCAATGAGGTGATGTCAGGCAGCAAGGAGCAGCAGAAAGCCTGCTGACTTGGAGGTAGGGGATCACTCTTGAGACTGAGCTCTGTCACAAATCAGCTGTTGTTATGTGACCCTCAGCGTTCGTGCTAGGCCTTGATTTACCCATCTGTAAATGAGGAGCTTGGTTTAGAAGATCTCAAAGCCCCGTTCCAATTCCACCACCCTGGGATTCTACAGTGGCCCCATCCTCCTACACGATCTGTGCCTTGCTTAGAGTGCATCTTGGCACACCCTAAATGAACTCCTGCTTTTTATCTTTGGGGAAAGGCTTAGTCAAAGGCAGAAAGGCATGCAAAGAATTTGCCATAGTGTTTTGTTTTGGCCAAGAATGCTCGTGAAGTTGGCTTACCCTGTACAGTGCGTACAGATTTGAGAGGGGTTGGGTTTGGCTTTCATGTAGACCTGATGATAATCATTCAGCTTCTACATGAGTGCCTTTTAGTATCAGTGTTTCTGACTAAGACAAGTACCCACCTTTAAGATGATTGATGATGATTGATGATGATGATAGTTAATATTTGAGTACTTATGGGGTGCCAGGAATTATTACAAATATTGCATGGCATTATCTCAATAGCCCGAATAATCTCATTTCCAGATGGGAAGACTGAGGTTGCCTGACTTTGAGGGATATGTTTATGGTTACACAACTATATGTTCATGTGCTGGTTTTCTATCCTGAAGCCTGTGGCCATCCCAAGTCCATTACCTGCCAGTCAGATTGTGTTTTCTGCCTTCTGTGATGTCATCCAGATGAGAGATTGTTTGATAGGCCTCTGCAAAGTTTGTCACCCTACGGGGTGACCTGCTCCAATGGAAGGTTCATTTTCATGTGCAAGACAAATGTTGAGGGTTTTTAGCCACCTGCTGGCAAGCATGTGTCAGATCCGTCTTAGCTCCCATTGGCCCTCCCCCTTCGCTTCCCGTTCTGTTGACAAGGGAATCTGCCCTTCCAGAATGGGGGTATTGATTTAAGGCACAATTGCCTCCTTGTAAACTCTATAAGATTGGAGCTGGACATCTGGTTTTGATCCACACGCCCACGAGAGGTGGTACATCCCAGAATTCTTGAGTCCTGCGATGAGGGTTGCACAGAATCAAAGTAAAAGAGAATCTGCATGGAGAACCCGAGGGTCCTTCAGAATTTGGAAGATGGCCTCCCCTGGTAGGCTCAGGAACTCCCTCCGTTTACGCCAGGGTCAAAGTGGATGTAGATTTTTTGCTGAAAGGTTGGGGTAGGGATGCTGCTAAGGACTGGGATCCCCAGGCTCTGTTTGATGCAGAACAGAGCAGTTGGAGACCCCCAGGCCTGGCACTTGCCTGCCTCATGCCCCTCTCTGAGCAGTACCAGAAGTAGGGAAGGCAGAGGGGTGTTTGGGGATGCATGTTGCCATCTCTGAAGGCTGTGACTGGAGGCTCTTATTCTTCCTTCCCCCTCCGCTGATTTCCTCATCACCACTATCACTACATCTTCAAGGCAGTTAATGAGAATGACTTTGTTCTGTTGCTGAAAGATATTTGCAATGTGCAGATAACTGTAGAATACTAACTAAGGCCTGTGAGATTGTAGGTGCTCAAAAAATGTGTTTATTTTATTTAAAATACCTTTTCACACATAGGGTGGTGCTTTTTTTCTGTATAAGAGGACATATCCCTTTTGCTATTGTTTATTTATGGTAGCCAGGTCCTGGCAATGTACTGTCCACCTCCTTCTGTTTCTAGGTCTCAGACCCTAGAATTAAAAACTATCCTCCCCCTCGGGCTCTAAATTATCCCTTAGGGAATATGTATCACGTTCGTAGTCTGGGATTATTTCCATACTGTGTCTAGCAGACCTGCCACTCCTGCTGGTTCACAGGGCACGTCCCTTACTTCCACTGGGTTCTTAGGGGAAAATGCAGCTCTGAATCACCTGATTGCCAATAAACATATTCCACAATTAGGAAGGAGCCCAGCTCTCCTGACACCTAGCTTCTACCTGAAACAGCTTACCCCGTCTCTCCTGGCAAAGAACTCAAACTAACTGCGTGACCTTAAACAAATCACTCTCCTTCCTTGGGCTTCTGTTGCCCCTTGTGGAAAAGGAGTGGACTGGACGCACTAGAAGGTCAAAGGACCCTGCCAGTTGTGACAGTTCACATATTCTGTGATTCTGATGCTCCCTAAGCCTCCCTGTGGCCCATGCCTGGGATTTCCAGGTATCTCTGCTGGCCTGCAGGACGTATGTGCAGAAACGTGGAGGGGGTGGAGGAGGAAATTAAGTTATGTGATGCCAGATAAGTTATTGAACATATGGATGAGTGTATGTTTATAAAGTGCTGAAGAAGCAAGCCTGCCAGATTTGTGGCAGATCTTGGACTGGAAGTTGGGAGCATAGGGAGAGGTTTATACGGGATAAAACTGTCTGTGGGTAGCAGAATTCAGTAAGCTAAATCAGAAGGATCTTGAGCTCTGAGCAAGAAGACCAAGCTCCACCCTTAACTTCAGCAGAGATGAACTGTGCAATTTTCAGGGGTCCCTGAGCCACACCAGGTTTCACTTTGCTCAGGTGTTAAGGGAGAGAGTTGAGGACTCCTAGCTTTGGTGATCCCTAAAGTCTTTCCTGCCTCATCCTTATTGTGGGAATCAGGGATTAGTAGAGGAACCTGAATGGCTGAATCCATAAGGGGACGTGGCTTAAATGTAAAGGGAAATGTCCTCTGATTACAAGATATCACGAGTGGCAGAAATATACATGTGTTCTTGAATTTGAGATGGCCCTGGAGGATATATTCTGTCTTTAGAATGCCCTCCCCTCCTTGTTCACCAAGGATATGGAAGTCATCCTTCACTTCTTTGCTTCACCATTACCTTCTCTGGAAAGCCTCCCTGTATTCCCCCAAGAGCCTGCTGCTCCCTCCCCAGCCTCCCTGTGTTATAGCACTTAGCAGCCGGAGTTTTATTTGCTTTCCTACCTTTCATTAGAATGCGAGCTCTGCGAAGAAAGGATCTGGACTTTTCATCTTTGTGTCCCCCAACACCTTGAGCAGTGTCTGCTACAGAAATGTGTTGGTGAATGAGTGCATGACAGGTCACCTGTAAAGCCTGACTGGCAACGCTAAGAGCCGGGCTCACTGGGAAAGGCTGTTCCTGATCCCCTCAGAGACTCCCTACCCCACGTCCTAGTCGGCCAAGCTCTTCTGCAAATTTGGGCTCTTGGTTAAAGGTGAGTTGGGTGTCACTGCATACGAATTAGGACAATCCATCTCTAGACGCTTGGAAAATACATGTAAAGGTTATTCCATAAACGTCGTGTTGGTCGCTGCTGAGTCTCAGGCCCTGTGCTAGATGATGGAGAAGATACAGGTGAATACCTCGCCCCTGACCTTGAGGATACAGGAGCTGGCGAGGGAGACAGGGGTTCCGTCATTGTGTTCCAGGGAGGAGCAGTGCGAGCATGGAAGATGAAGTGCAGGGCTCCTGACCGGAGTGTTGTTTTTTAGTGTGAATGATAATTGGAATCCTCTTGGTCAAGAGCAGTCTTCACTCCTGAAGGGCAGTGGCTTTCTCGTCCCAGAGTTCCCGATGCCCGACCAAGGCTCTGGCCGTGGATGCTCAGAGCCCATTGGGATGTGTGGTTCTTCATGGGGAGAGTTTGGGGCAGGTGCCTGTTGTCCAGGTGTTGGGGCTTGGTAGATGTGTGTGTGCTCACAGGTGTGCTCTTCAGAAGTCTCCCTGCTCCTGGCTTCAGTCCGCACAGATGGGGGACATGCATCTGCCTGAAGCTCACCGCTTCTCCCTGGGGCCTCCATGCATAGTTACTGTCTCTGTGACCACTTCTGACACAGGGACAGACTGCCATCTACTGTCCACTTCTGTCCTCTGAGTCCCTCCTGCTCAGTGAGTGCCTCAGCATTTTTTTTCATATCCTGTTTTTAATTGGCCCAGATACCAGGAGAAATAGAATAGACAGCAAATCCTTAATAATACTTTCTTTGGAATTTATAAGGGGACTTAAAAAAAACCACAGCATAACACATCTGTTAGATGTTTCTCTTAGTCACCAAACAAAAGTGTTCCTTTAAGAGGGTCTCCTGCCTCACCTGATGCTTCCTAGACACCATGCTGGGCACCATGGGGGGCACCATGGGGGATACCAAGGGGTGAAAGGCAGGGACCCTACTTTCAAGAACCTGGCAGTCTGTTTGGGAGTCTGGGACAGATTGCAGACAAATGGACCAGTGGGGTGGGGTTGGGGTGGCAGGATGTGTTTGGTAAGTGGCACATAAGTGGCAGGGACCACAGGGGCTTTGAGAGTCTGGAGGAAGGAGGAGTCCTTATAGGCTGGGCTGATTAGAAAGGCACATGGAACAGCACACAAGTCCAGGGGTCAGCGAGCGCCTCCTGAGGGAGCTGTCTGGTGTCCTGGCACAGGCTCTGGACTGAGAATTCTGGGACCTACAGGGCCACCTTGTGCCCTGGGGCTGTTATGCTTGCTGCCCAAGGGCCATGCCGTCCCTGACCCTGCCTTACATGCCATGCTTGCACGCAGTGGGAGGTGGCTCCTGGGTCCAGCCTGTCAGGAAACTGCAGTGCCAGAGTCCCACTTGGATCCTGTGCCGGGAAGGGCACCTCAACATGTGGTCTGTCCTGATGGCCCCACACACAATAGGAGAGACCGAATTTCCCAGAGGAATCGTGGGGGCGGCACCAACACAAACGGGGGTGAATGGTTTTCTGAGGCATCTGCTGCGTTCCTCCCCGCAGACCCTCTCCTGGACCCTCCTTCCGAGGATCCATCCGCGCCGTGCTTGAGTCAAAGATCGTGCCCCCCCCAAAAAAACTGCATCGGTCCCCTAGCATGGCTCAGAGCTCCAGTGTGGGATTCCCTAGCACTAGAATTCAGCCTTTGCTTTTATGAAGTTCTCCGTTGTTGTTGTTTCTATCTGCGAGTTTTTGATGGTTGTGGATTAAAATGGGAAAAAGTTGTTTTCATCACTCACCCTCATAACTCTTCTCTCTCTTAGCATTTAAATGATCACCAAGGAAACGTTCAGTTCGTTTCATGTTCTTGTGTCTTAGTGTGTGAGTGTGTGTGGGGGGGAATAAGAAAGATATTTTAGATTGTGGTCTATTAGCAAGTCTAGGAAATCAAGTTGAATGTGGTTGGGTTACTGGCAGAGAGACCTCAGCTTGTCACTGTAATCCTCTGACATTCCCCTTTTACTTTTTGGCTCTTGTATGAATCGGGAATGTGTCTTCCCAGCGCCCCCTTCGGTGTTTACATCTCCTTTTGGGGGCTGCCGTATAAAGTTACCGTCTGTCTGCTGCAAGTCTCCTGAGTCATTTGGGGGACCACTCAACAGAGGCACCGTCCAGGATAGAGCCATTCGAGAAGATCCGATTTTTTACTAAAATGGGAAAAAAATGTGAGGGGTTTGGAAAAGGATTCGGTTGTTTTTCATGTGTTTTCCTGGGGCACAGGGATGTCTGAGACTCTTGTACAAAGAGAAGCAGTGAGCAGGGGATACAATAGAGATAGAAAGATTTCCTCTGAGAGCAGCCAGTGTGGAGGGAGATCATCAGATCCAAGCCAAACAACTCCAGGAAATGGCGGGGAGGCTTTCTGACAGCCTGTGATGTGATTTGTAAGCCTCCATGAAAGCAGGAGGGGATGAGGGGGAAAAGAGTTCCAGGTGAGGAAGCAGGTGGCACGAGACTGCAAGGTGAGAACAGCAGTCAGGAGAACTGAAAGAAGCCCAAGTAGGTGGTGCACAGAGCAGCCTGGGATGATGGGTACAGAGAGGTGTGGAGTAGGCAGGAGCTGACAGTGGGCTCCCTCTTTACCTCAAGGGTGTTGGGGCACTACTGAAGTTGTGGGCTCAGCCCTGGAGAGGCCACAGTCAGGTTTTGGCTTCAAAAAGGATCACTCTGGCTGTAACGTGGAGGCCGGTTCTTAACTTATAGCTGTGCAATGAAAGAATGACTGTTGGTTGGACTGATGGAAGAATGAATGAGTGAGGGAATGAATGAATGAAATGCAGAGTGGGGGCATCAGGCCTGATTTGGGCTCTGGCTACTCTGACTCGTGCTGGCTGGGGGAGATGATGCCAGCCCGGGAAAACCAGGGGGCGGCGCGTTCATCGGAGTGGCTTTGACTTCGGGTATCAGGAACTAGACTAGGAACTTGTAATGCTCAGAGTTTAGGGTGGTTGGCAGGTTTTCTTTCGCCATACATTTCTATCTGATTTTGATTTCCTTTATAATCAAGAAAGAAGGTGGCTTTTGGAGTGGCACCACAGAAAATGTGGAACTGTGATTCCAGAGAGGGTCGCTTTCATTGCAGACCTTTCACAGGTGCAAAGTGGGATGTGAACAGATGCTGAGGTTTCTGGGTCCCAGATTCCTGAGCATCAGATCCACCTATAGAAGATTCTTATGGGTGTGTGGGTGTGTGTGTGTGTGTGTGTTTCAGAGTCTCCTGAAAATACCTAAATCAGCAGAACCTCTTTGCCAGTACTGGATCTGTACAGAGTGACTTGCAAGGTCCCACTGTTTTTAGGATATTATAAGGAAAGTGTGTGTGACAGTGACCCAGACAGACACTTGGCACGCCACCCAGCAACTTGGGATGTGGGAATGCCAGAACTCCACTTGGTAAAGCCAAAAGGGAACCTCAGGTGTCATCTCAAAAGGCTTTGCTTGACAGACACCCCCATACCAGGTTCTTGCTGTTCTGATCTCACTTTGCACTTGAAGATCTTTTAGCTTTGGCTCAGTGGTTGCTCAGGATGATATTCAGACCAATTGATGTTGAGTATCTAGGGCTGGGACAGAGGCGTCTATACTTTTTAATGTTCAACAGGTGATTCCAATATGCGGCCAAGGTTGAGAACCACTGGCTTACAGTAGTGGCCCACGCTGCCCTGTCTGTCCCCATCCTCACCCTTGGTATCCTTGTGAGAGTTCCTCACCTAGTTAAGATGTTTAGTGAATTTGGGCTGAGCTCTCCTACTCCCTAACTACCTAGTATTTGCCTTAGAAACTGGGTACCAGGAGGGCAGATCACGGGTCATCAGTGGATTGTGAAGCACCCCACCACCCCCATCTTCTGGAGGGAGTTTTGAGGATGAAGGGTGCAAAACAGGAGAAAGGAGCAGAGACCAGCATTCCCAGGACATGAATGCTGTGTAGGCACTTTTGTAAATGTCATCTCATTAGTTTCCCCAGTAGCCCCCAGAGGCAGATACTATACCAGGTTTCCACAGTGCATTTAAGATGCAAAATGGTTTGTGGTCTCTGAATGATCAGATTTCTTGCGCTGGTTCTTCCTGGGAACGTGCATACCAGTCAGAGACCCTCCTCCAGGCTTAGCTGGGGATCAGGGCTGCTGATTTCTGCACTGATGGCTCAGTGTGAAAGGAAGCACCTCTGTCCCCTCTCATCCTGTGCGATCCAGCCCAAATGCCAGTCTTGGGATGGGGCTTCCAGGAGGTGCAGCCTGAGGCCATGCCTCAGGGGTCCTCCGTGTCCAAGAAAGTAGTTGTTCTCTCCCTTGACATTTTCTTGTTAGAAAGCCAGGGCTCACAGGAGGGCCAGGGAGCAGAGGGTCAGAGAAAGAAGCTAAAAACTAAGGTTTGAAAACAAGAATAAGGCCTGAAAAAGTTATGTTTCCAACCACATATTCCTGAATTGTAAAATGGACCATCTGGAATCATTGTAGTCTCTGGGTTTCTCGTTTACAAAAAGATATTACCGGGTATGCTGTCAGGCAGGCTGGGGCTAGACGTCTAACACCCATTGCTAAGTGCGTGCTTCCGTAAGCGTTTTGGACCTGGGGTTCTCCAGACAGACAGTGGAGAGTGGCCTGAGGGTCGTTTAGGAGTTATGGTGGAGTGAGCCACACCTACTAGATGGGAAGACTGGGACGGTGGCTTACGGAAGGAGGGCAGACGTTGTTGTGACCGCGATCTGCAGCACTGGGCAATGAGGTGGGGACAGGCCTCATCCTGTGCAGAGGACTGCCAAAAGATTGCATTGTCACAGCCAGAGACAAGCCCTGCAAGGAGCAGTGGAGGCAGGAAGCCCAGGGCTGTCTCTCTGTGTATCAAGTGGATGGAACTGAAGTCATTCCTGGCAGTGTGTAGCTGCCACTATCCCCCTTCTCCAACACTCACCTTCAACAGTGGCTTTTTTTTTTGGTCAAGACACAGGAATGTTTCAAAGGAAGGAGGAGAGAGATGAGCTGAAGCACTTATTTCTGGACTTGAGGCAATTTATTTTGTTTTCCAAAATCCAGTCTAGACCATGTTCATAAGGGATCATGAACTGAGTAGAAAGTTGGCACTAGTGTTGAGGAATATGAAGTACATTTGGCAGTAAAAGCAGATAAGAGTGGTCCTCCAAAGTCCCCCCTCCCCGTAGGATTATGCACAGGAGTTTCAGGAGAAAATGCTCCTCAGGCTATTTCTGCCTTAGAGGGAATGGTGAAGGAATGCAAACCTCATTACAGTGAAATGTGTTGAGAACTAACATTTAAGCAAGAGGACCCAGTTCTATTTCCACTTCTGTCAATCACTAATGGTCACAACCTCTTGGAGCCTTGATTTCTTCTTTTGTAAACTGGGGTAATAAACCTTACCTAATCAAGATAATTAATGCAGAGTTGCAGATGAGATAGTGCATAAGATGGTGTTTTACAAGCTGTAAATTACTTTACAAATACATGTTATGGTTTAAACTGGTATATTCTTATGCTAATAGCACATTGTTCTGTTTGAAAAATGGCTCTCCTCCAAGTCAGGCCCTCCTGCAAACCTTGGGAGTCTGGGAGGTAGCCTTCAAGTGGCACCAAAAGAAATGGGAAGGAATATCCCAGGTGTGGCTTGAAAGAATCGATGTATTACTTTACGTCTTTCTGATGCTGTCACCTGGGGCATAAGCTCAGGGTCCTGCCATTTGTGAGGGGCGGCTGGTGGAACAGAATATTGAGAATGGACACGCACAAGGCAGTCAAAATGTTGTCCAGGCAATTTGAGTTTATTTCAGTACGGCTTGCCCGCCCCTTCCTTGAGGCCAGCCGCCCAGTTTGTGTCCAACTGCTTGCTCAGTGTGATACTCCCTCTGCAAGGACACATGTGTATCTGCCAGACAGAACTTCCTTTCCAGCACCTTTATGGATCTGGCCGCAGAGCTCACAGCTGACCTGCCCTTCTGGTGTATCTTCTTATCATTGTGAAAATCTCCTTGGAACATCCTATTCTCATATTGTGGATGAAGCACCTTATAGTTTCAAGATTATGAAATATTCACAGTCCCCTTCTGATTGCTTTTTTCCACCCATAATTCATTTTCTTGATTGATTGTATATACATAAAATAGAAAAATGGTATTCCAAAGAATTCTGCATCTCATTCAATTTCTTGATTCCTCTTTTAGTGGCTTCCTTGGGTTTCAGTTTTTCCGGTACCAGTTCGCTGTTTTCTTTTCCTGATGCTGGCTTTCAGGGCTCAATCCCAGGACCCCCGAGATCATGACCTGAGCCAAAGGCAGACGCTTAACCGACTGAGCCACCCAGGTGCCCCAGTGTGTAGGGATTTGATACAGGAAGAGGAGATCTGCAGGGGATACTCCGTCTGCCATCTTGAAAGGGATACCCTTCCAAGTTCTCAGAATGCTTCAGCTAGCAGAAACTTCGAAGCCCATCGCTGCAGCAGAGGTGATGGGGGTAACAGCTGGACCACTTAGCACGGTGCTGGCCCCACAGCGGGGGCTTATGGTGCACAGGCAGAACTGTTCTCTTAGCTGTATATTATTGTCCTTAAAAGTAGACCATCAGCCCGGCTTTAAATCCTGGCTTCACTTCTTAGCTATGTGGTCTTTCCGTGGGTTTTCTTAAGTGTAAAAGGATATCATCACATTGTTGGAAGGACTAAATGAGACAGTATGTGGCTCTATGAGTCTGGAACATGGTCAGGGTTCAATAAATGTTAATTATTACTATCATGATTTTATCTTGACTACTACTCATTAACCCGAAGGAAAAAAATAAAGAGACACAGTGCCATCTTGGGGACCCAAGAGCAGGCACTGCAAACAGGTTTCCTAAGATGTTAACCAAGGATCCTGGAGGCCATTCTCTGTCTGCAGGAGCATGTGGTCCTGCTCTCTATGCCTCCGTAGACCGCACCATTCTAGGCCCAGCAACCGACTGTCCCAGGCCCCCATTCTCAGATTCCTCAGAGAGAGATCCTGATTGGCCCAACTTGACTCAGAGTTTCCTGCTAGTTCATTAGCCGTGGACCAGGGAGCGGGGTCATGTCATGTAGGTCATAAATAACGTCAGAAGCCCAGCCTTTCAACAAAGGTGCAGCTGTTCTCAGAGTATAGCCTGTGGACTGAGAATTACCCCCCAAATTATCCATTAAAATGGTCAATACATCACGTCAGAACTGAAAACAGCAATGAGGCATGTGAGGATTCTCAGGTGAGGATAGATGGGGACCGTCGGAAGAGACCAGTTTGTTCTGGGCTGCACACGGCTCCTGTGCTGAACCGTAGGGTACCAGGAGCATCTGCACCAGGGAGGAGAGAAGCAGTTAACAAGACGCAGGCTAATACGAAAAGTAAGCCGAGCCCACCAAGCATCCTGTTCAGAAAAAGGCAGTCGATGTGCTCCTGCAAGACTCTTGCTGAGCCTCAGGCCATGCTCAGGACCACCCCTGGTCTTTATCTTTGGGTGACGATTCAATCAGGGCCTATCCCTGGGTCAACAAGCAGCAAATGAGTTCTGCTTGTAGTTTAGGAAGGCTTGGTGAGGTTTGGTGGGCAGGGTCTCCCCTCTCCCTCACACGCGCTGTGCAGCACAGGGAGCCCGGGCCTTGCCTTCTCAATGCTCAGCTTCCCTTCCCAAGCACAGATCTCAGATCTTCCTTCTGAAGGTCCCCTGGGCTCTCCTCATAAAGTCAGAAAATGCAGCCCCTCACTGTATACAGGGAGTTCCCAATTGTGTGAGCCTTTTAATTCCCTGCATTTTCCAAGCTGAACACGAGATTAAAAAATGAAGGCCTTAAGAATATCCAAAGCGGCCAAGATTCAGATCCTTAAACCCTAGGCAATTAAGATAAACAGTTTCTGATCCCCAAGGAGAGTTTTTAATGAGATAATTTTGTTCAGGATTTATTTGCACATGCGGTCGTGGCACCAGGTATCCCACCATGCTAGGTGCTTTCCCTGCACAATCCCAATCTGCACAACAACTCCACAGGATGCCTAGACATAATCTCCCCCATTTTACAAATGGGGAAACCAAGACTCAGGGAAGTAAAGTGGCTGACCCAATAGGGTCTTGATCAGAAGCAAGATCTGACTCCCAGCCTCATGGGCTGCCCATTGACCATGCATCTCCTCTGTTCAGGATTATGGTGGTTGTCTGTCTGGCTTCCTTCCATTCGTCCAACCTTTCAATAAAGCCACATACTTTTCTGTAAGAAATACACAATTTCATTGAATTTCATGTGAAATTCTTTTTTTGTTGTATCTTCTTATCTAATTGTTAGATTAACTTTTTTTTTTTAAAGATTTTATTTATTTATTCGACAGAGAGAGAGACAGCCAGCGAGAGAGGGAACACAAGCGGGGGGAGTGGGAGAGGAAGGAAGCAGGCTCATAGCGGAAGAGCCTGATGTGGCTCGATCCCAGATCGCTGGGATCACGCCCTGAGCTGAAGGCAGACGCTTAACCGCTGTGCCACCCAGGCGCCCCTGTTAGATTAACTTTTGAGTGGGCTTCAAAAGTCTCAGCCATTGTCTTTCCTCTCACTCTTCTCTCCATTTCCTACATTAGCTGGGGTTTTTGATGATGAACAATTTTGTTGATTATGGAGGAAAAGAGTGGACATACTCCATACTACCCCACACTTGTATATTTGAATGAATAAGGTGCAGTAGAAGATTCTCTCCATTGCACACCAAATACAGTCCAGGCTCTTGGAACGTGACTTGCTTGTTTCTCACTGACACACTCTGTCTGCCTCTGTGGGGTTTCTCACAGCCATACTTTATGTTTCTCCCAAAGCTTAGGGTTTCTTTCCCCCTTTGTTTACCTGGCTAACTGTTGGGGTGCTCATGCAGGAAACCTTCCTGAAGCCCCAAACAGATCTCTGGTTTACTATTTACTGTGCTACTACCCTGGGCCCCCCTGCAAATATGGTGCTCTTTTGTCTGTCTCCCCCCTGCATCTTTAAGCTCTTTACTGGTAAGAGCCCTATGCTAATCATCTTTATATTCACCAGGACCTAATTCCAGTGTTCAAGAAATGTTGGTTACACTGAACTAAACCCCAGGCAAGCAAACCTACAGCAGCATGATGGGTAAACAGAATGTGGCAAGACTCTTTTCAGCCCTGTGAGACCTATCTTTGTTGAGTACACCTTTGTGGGAAGGTTTGTGGACATTTTTTAAAGGCTTCTGTTCTTTCCATGAGAAATTTCAACTAGATAACTTTAAAAAGAGCTATAAAATTATGACTTTCAATTTCTGATCTCTAGGAAGGTCTTTTGGCATTAATATTGACATTAGAAAGAGCTCTTCTGGCAAGTAATTCTTAACATCAGTATCCCAAAAGATTTTTCTATCCAGAAACATTTAGTAAACACCTGATATGTGCAAGGCACCGTTTCAGACACAGTAAATAGAGCAGTGAATGGGAAAAATTAACCTTCTGCCCTCATGGAGCTTACATTCCGGTGGAGACAATCCATTAATGCAGAAAAAAACAAGCATATAAATAGATCAAAAAATGACATTTTCCTACAGGGATCAGGGCCATGGTGGACAATAAAACAAAGTGATGTGAGGCAGGGGGAGAGGGAATTTTAGATTGGTATGTTCAAGACACAGCAGGAAAGTTTGTGTGGCTGGGACAGAGAGCAGCAAGAGAGGCCAACCAGACCATGTAGGGCCTCATGGGCCATTTACAAAGTTTATTTGTGTGTTGAGTTGAAGCGTGTAATGAGAAGCCAGGACCTCTCAGTGCCCCCAGCAAATATGTTGGGAAGCCAGAGTTTTTTCCCTCTCAGATACAATGGGAAGCCACTGGAGGGTTTGGAGCAGGGAATAATGTCATGCAGTTAACCTTTTAAGAAGGTTCCTCTGCCTACCTTGTTGGAGGGCAGACTGTGGAGGCAGTGAGATCATCAGATGCCAACATGGTGGGAGAGAGAGAAGCCTGGACTAGGGTGATCATGGGTGAGGTGGAAGGAGCCAGAAGATTGGGGATCTTTTTTTGGAAGCAGGGCTGGAAGGGTTTGCTGATGGATGAGCAACGGAGGGTGAGGGCAAGAAAGCTGTGACAGAAGAAGGGGCAGTCAGAGCCCCAACACCACGGTTCTTGCTGGCTTCTGGAGGCCTACTGGGAAGAGCTTACTTTCCATGCCTGAGACTGGGTGTGCCTCTAGCAGAAGCACGAGAGAAAGAAAAGCAGTCAGAATGTTCAGTATGCTTCATTTCTCTCCTCTGAAAAATGAACTCTGCTCAGTGACCTAATGGGCATAAATTCTGGTTCTAAAAAAACCACTCATTCGGCCGCGAGCTACTGAGTGCCTGATATGGTAAGGTATTGTGTCCTGTGCTTTGGGGAATACAAAAATGCATGGTTCCTCACCTCTAGGAATGTTGAGTACATCTCAGGAAATAAGACATCCCCAAATAAACAAAACCTGAGCAAAAGGATTAGGGCAACAGATGTGTCATATGTGGAGGGCAGTTAGAGCTCCAAAGACGTTTGGTAAGTGATTGAGGAGACCCCTGGATCAGACAAGAGTGTTCTAAGGAGTAGATCTGGATAACACAATGAGAGGCACAGAGGTGGGGAAAAGCACGCAGTGTTTGGGGCTTGACCAATGTGCCCAAAAGAGAGAGCTTGCACACAGCAGTAAGACAGGCTGTCCCAGGGTAGCTTCCTCTGTTCCCTGGGCATTTGGGGGAGCCCTGTGGTTTGGGGGAAAGGGCCGATTACATTCCCTCATGGCCCCTCTCTTCCTTTTTTCTGCTTTTGGTTTGCATTATTTCCCCCTTGGAGCATTCTTTGAACTTTCTAGAAACTCCTCTTGGGGTCTTCTCATCTGTTCCTAGTTTAACGCAATGCTCCATCTCAGGGGGTCCTGCTTTGGAGGTTGTAGTGTTTTGAGATTCGGCTTTCCTGAACTGCTGCTCTGTGTTCAGCCCTGTGTTGTCATCCCAGTCCCCGGGAAGGAAGGACATAAGTGTAGCAGCAGGGCTTCACAGAAAATCCTAACACTTCTGAGTTCTGAGTTAGGGCCAGAGCTCTGCCAAACCTGGCTTTACAGAGAGAAGAGGAAAAGCACTAACAAGCAATCCTCTTTGATGTCAAGAGCAAACAAATCATTTAGCTCCTCAGAGGTCCACCAAAAATAAGCTACTGGTCTGTGAAACCCCAAGATAATCCATCTGATTTAAGCTCTGTGTATAATTACTTAAAACATTCTTGCACACCCATATGTTGGCACATGTACATACAAACACACACATCTCTCTCTTTGTGCCCTTTGCAAACTTACGATGACTTCTCTCCTCTCCGGGAGGCTAGAATCCAAGGCTTTAAAAGAGACTTCTGGAAAGCTTTTCCTTCTGACTAGCCAGGGCACCATTTCTTTCCTTCTTCCCCCCAGAGAATCCTTGGCCATTGGCCCAGGGGTTGGGACATGGGTCAGAAGCACCCTTGTATTCTGGGGGCTCATTCCTAAAATCTGTGTGGAAATCTGCAATGGGATCTCTAATTTGGCTCCACCAGGCTTTGGGAGAACTCCATTAGAATCTTTGACTGATCTCATGACTCCCAAATGGCCCTGGAAACACGGGGACTTAGATAAGCAATAGACCTCCTTTCCTCTTGGCCTCTGCCATCCGTAGAGAGACACAGGGGAAGAAATGACAACGGAGCAGTGGGGACACAGGTGAAGTTCTCTGGATCAGGTGCCTTTTGCTAAATCCTGAAGTGGGAGAATCCAAAGAGCAGAGATTATCTTTATTCAATGATGATAGAAGTGATCAGGGATTCCTCTGCCTTCTCCTGGGGTTGGATAAACCCCAAGTGAGAAAGACTGTGCTCTTTGTCTTAGCCAGTAGGAAGCTCAGTACCCTACTACAGTGTTGGCGGTTGACGTTTCCTCATTGCTGGGCATAAATCCTCATTGCCTCTGCAATTTCTGAATGCTTGCAACCATTTCTTACAATTCCCTATGTCATCACTCAGACAAGAGTAGATTGGCCTCCTTTAATCTCAAAATAATGGTAATTGGTAATATCTGTTGAAGTGGGAATCCTGTTCAGTTCCTTATGTGTGACTTCACGAATCCTCACACGTACTCAATGAAATAGCTCTTTTATTATCCCCATTCCATTTTGCAGACAAGGCAGCTGAAGCTTGGACAGATTCTTCTCCATTGCTCATAAGATCATCTGAGAAACTACGTATTTTACTTGTTTTCCTCATGTACTATCCTTTTCTCCCTATTTTTAAAAAATTTTATTTATATTTTTGAGGCAGAGAGAGAGCGAGAACAAGCATGAGCAGTGGGGGGTTGGGTGGGGGAGGGAGAAGCAGGCTCCTGGGAGCCCAACATGGGGCTCGATCCCAGGGCCCTGGGATCAATAACCTGAGCCTAAGGCAGACACTCAACCAACTGAGCCACCCAGGTGCCCCTCTTTTTCTCCCATACATATAAGTAAATTCTATGGGGGCGCTCATTTTTGTATCCTGGCTTCACTGCTCTATCTCTAGGACCTGGAGTAGAACGTGACACATAGTAGTTGCTCAGTAAATACTTGCGGAATGACCACATAACACGCCTGAGGTTAAATGGCTAAGAAAAGGGGGCACCAAGCTTGGAATCACTCCCCGGATTCCAGAGTCTGTGCTCCTATCCACTACTTCACATTGCCTTCTTGTTTATTTACAGTTTATTTCCCTTCCTCTGCTCTGCCCACCTCTCTAGCGCCTGTCACCCTTCTCGTCCTAGCTGCGTAAACGGCACAGCTGTCATTTACTAGATGCAGTAAGCGAGTACCCGGCCACACGGTACCCTCAGCCCACTTGACCTCCTTCCTTGAGTCCCTATTAAATCAGCAGGTATCATAAATATATTAAATATATTTTATATATATATATAATATTTATAGTTCTTTTATCTAATTGGAAACACAAAAAAGTTATCTCTTTAATTCAAAAGTTTTGGTTTTTCCTAAATTAAGATCAAGGCCAAAAAAGTACCATAGAGCTGATTGAGGCTGCTTCGAAAACCCTCTTCTTGGACCTGGTCGGTGGAACGTGGATGACACAGACAGCTAAAAATGACAACTAAAGCTTTGGGACCCTCCCAGAAGTAGTTACAACATACAACATTGTTTTCTGATTATGAAATAGGTACCTGTTCTAATGCATGTTCACTATAGAGAATTAGGAAGATTAGGATAAATGAAGAGGAAGACAATTTCCAGTACATATCCCTTGCAGTTCTTTCTGCATGCATGTGTACACGTGTGTGCGTGTTTGTGTGTCCCTATGTGTATGTTTCCTTTGTAATGGAGCTCATCATACTGGATAAACAGTTCTCAAATGGCATTTCCCACCTCTGTATATCGTATGTATCTCCCCATATCTTCAAGTATTCTTGTGTAAGATGATTTTCACTGTATATTAGTTCATCGTGCACTGTCCTTGAACCTTTTCATTATTGTTGCATATTTTCATTTTGGCCACTGTTTTTATTCTACAGTTAACCATACATGTATCTGGTTATTTTCTTAAGATAGATTTCTAGAAGTTAACTTTCTGGGCTTAAAGATGTTAGCATTTTTTTTAAGGTGGTGATTTTTATTTATTTTTTATTTTTTTAAAGATTTTATTTATTTATTTGAAAGAGAGAGCATGGGCAGGGGGTGGGGGGCAGAGCAGAGTGAGAAGCAGACTCCTCCCTGAGCAGGGAGCCTGATGTGGGGCTCAATCCCAGAATCCTGGGATCATGACCTGAGCTGAAGGCAGACACTTAACAGACTGAGCTGCCCAAGCACCCCCAAGGTGGTGATTTTTTTTTATAATAATTTTTTATTATGTTATGTTAGTCACCATACAGTATATCCTTAGTTTTTGGTGTAGTGTTCCATGATTTCATTATTTGTATATAACACCCAGTGCACCAAGCAATATGTGCCCTCCTTAACACCCATCACCAGACTATCCCATTCCCCCACCCCCCTCCCCTCTGAAGCCCTCAGTTTGTTTTCCAGAGTCCATAGTCTCTCACGGTTCATTCCCCCTTCTGTTTACCCCCCTTCATTTTTCCCTTCCTTCTCCTACCGATCTTCCTGCTATTTTTTATGTTCCATAAATCACTGAAACCATATGATAATTGTCTTTCTCTGCTTGATTTATTTCACTTAGCATAATCTCCTCCAGTCCCGTCCATGTTGCTGCAAATGTTGGGTAATCATTCTTTCTGATGGCTGAGTAATATTCCATTGTATATATGGACCACATCTTCTTAATCCAGTCATCTGTTGAAGGGCATCTCGGCTCCTTCCACAATTTAGCTATTGTGGACAATGCTGCTATGCCAAGGTGGTGATTTTTAAAAGGTGTATCAGCTCTGAGTGGGGAATCTGAGCTGATGGTTATCACAGGGCAGCTGAAAGGTATCCCGACATCTCTGCCCCTACCCCCAGGAGCAGCCTTAGTGGAGACGACTATGGGTCATGAAAAAGTCTGCCCCCCCGCCACAACCCGCTCCATTAGCTTGCTCTTCTGGGTGTATGTGTGTTCTTGATCCAATTTCTGGATGGTTCTCCTCTCGTCTTCTCTCCCCAGCCCAGCAACCACCTTTCCACTATGTACATCTCCTGTAGCACGGTGGAAAATAGCTGGGATGCAGGAGCCAGGCTGGCTCCATCTCTCACTAGCAGGGTGACCTTGAGCGGGTTACTTGACTAGTCTACCAGTCATCCTCATTTTCCTCTTCTGTTAAATGGGGCTAAAAATCGAACTACCCGAACTACCTCATCGGATGGGGTGAGGACGATACAATCGAATCCATGTAAAACGCTTCAAACGGTGCCTGGCCCACAGGAAGCACTTAATAAGTGACAGTTTATTAAATAAATCTTAAGATGGATAAATGGGTATCAGACTGTCATTCTTAATGTCTGTGTCCATATTGTTTCGACTTGTAAAGTCTGTTACGAGTGTGTTAGCACCGCTGCGTGCGTGTGACTTGCCAACAACTCTTTCTCCAGTCCCTAACACCAGTTCCCTCCTCCCTTTCAGTTTTTCTCATTCCTTCTCTCTCCCCTTCACGGAGCATGGGTTTCTCCCCCGTTTCCCGATCCACCCACACGTGCATGTTACTCCTTCCCATCTCTCCCTCCTTTTCAGTTCTTTTGTTCCATTGAGGAGCCATCAGAGCCTGGCTGGCAGCTTTTCCAGCTGGCTGTGTCTGTGTGCTGCACTGTAGGACCACTCTCACTATTACCTAGAAACCTCTTAGATCTGTGTCGAGCTGGCTCCGTTCTCCTGGCAGTCGTGTGGGTAGCTGGAGGATTTTTGCATCCCATTCGCCTAGCCTCATGCCCCTTCCAGATTCCTCACTAGTTCGGGGTCTTTTTCCCAGCTGACCACAGACCAGGGACATCTATCCTGAAGCTCTCATCTGCCCAGCAACACCGTGTGGCATGGTGACCAGGACTTCCTGGAGTGGCTGCTTTTAGGGGAGGATGGAGGTTGGGGACATCAGCTGAAGTTTCTTAGACCTGTCCTAGGAGCTCTGTCTATCCACAACATACATGATGCAGCTTGTACTCTGTGGCATGTTGATAAAAACTAAACCTAAATTGTCTGTTGTGGACAATAGAGTGAGGCCCCCAGGGTAGGGCAGGCTGCCGAAGAAGATTACCTAGGAAATACTGTTTGAGCTTCCTGGGTGGCTTAAAACAACAAGAATGTATTGCCTCATTGTTCAGAAGGCCAGAGATCCAAAATCAAGGTGTTGGTGTGGCTGCACTCCATCTAGAGGTGCCAGGGAAGGAACTTCACATGCCTTTCCCTCGGCTTCTAGTAGCTTAATGTGTCCCTTGGCTTGTAGATGCATCACTCAAATCCTTACTCTTTACATGCGTTCTCCCTATGTGTTTTCACAGCATGTCTGGCTGTGTCCAAATTTCCCAATTTCATTAGGACACCCATTGTATTAGGACCCACTCCAAAGACCCCATTGTAACTTGATTACCTCCGTAAAGACCCTATTTCCAAATAAAGTCATATTCTGTGGTGCCAGAGATTTAGGACTTTCCCTATCTTTCCGGGGGACACCATTCAACCTATAAGAGGAAGGAAAGACGTTAAGGATTCACGTTTCTCCGCCCATTCACACTGTGCAAGGCAGGCCATGTGCAAATACAGCCAGCTCTTTTCAGAATTAAGGTGAAGGGGGCAAGACCTTTGAGTAGAGCCTCTGTCTGTCTCAGCAAGAGTTGATAGTCAAGGAGGAAGGTGTCTTGCCTTCCTTGTCTTAATCCAATCTTTTTTTTTTTTTAATTTTCATCATGACTCCTGCTTTCCTCTTCCAAAAATTTGGGAGTTTCTAGGAGCCACAGAGAGAATGTGCAGCGGGAGGCCAGCTGGTAGGGAACAGCGGGAGGGGCTGGAGGTCTGGGAAAGCAGAGGGTGGAGGGGTGTGCAACGGGTGGAGAGATCAGGAAAGTACAGTGAGTGAGGCACCAGATTGGTAAGGAGGTGGCAGAAGGTTGCTTGGCAGCCATGAGTTCTTGTCCCAGCCCTGCCACTAAGCTGTGTACCTTTGGCCTAGGCGTTGAACTTCTCTGCACCTTGAGTTTCTCCATGGGTAAAATTGGGAGGTGGGTGGCTGCTCCCTAGGGTCCCTTCCTGGCCAGAACAGAATTCTCAATTAGAGTTTAACATGTAGAGCATGTTAAACTTAGAGTTTAACATGTAGAGCCCCCTGCAGAGAGTCGAGCCCCTCTTCCTGTGGAAACATCTTCTCAACGGGGCTGTCCTGCCCACAAGGTCACCCAGTGTGCATCTGTGCTCAGCCTGCTCTTTTGTAAACTGCTCCCGCTTCTCTCCCCCACCAGCTGCTGTCTCGTTCCACATGTAAGCCTGCTACTCCTTTTCATGATTCCCATTAGTCTTTGACTGCACACATCTGTCTTCGATCGTTGTCAGCTCTGGGAGGCTATGCCAAGCTTCTTGAACGCAGCCTGTGACTGCCTGGGTTCTGTCCTTTGCTTTCGCCGGGAGCTGAGAGGAAGATGCCTGCACGCCGGGGTGGGGCAGAAGTGCCTGGGCCCTGCTCCAGCTCCGACTGCAGAGGGGCTGCCTGCATAGTTAAATGAATCTCAAGGCCATGATGGCCTATTCACCTCTCGTCAGTACTGACACAGACACTGCCCTGTTATTCCAAGGAGCCCAAGCCCTGTCCATGCTGCCCGATTTAGCCGCTTACATCATGGGTAATGTGAGGCCAAGATCTGCACCCTGTTTGTATGGATGATGGGGAAAGGGAGGATACAGATGGATCAGAGAAGAGAATGTCTCACTTGGGGGCACCCAGCAGATAAACTAGAATGAGCTGTTGACCCCCAGATCTGATGCAAGAGGCTGGCTCTTCGCATCCTTCTGTTGAGGCCCCTTTCATGATTGGCAGGGATGGGGAAGGATAAGCAGGGAGAAGGGTCAGGAATGTCGGTCAATGGGAAGCATTTGAAGGTCCACAGAGTTTAGGAAAACAGAACCAACTCTGGCTCACAGGGATCATAATTGCCCACTCCAGGCAAGATAAGTGTCAGTGCTGGGAAAAGAGAAAAAGGAGGGGTGTGGTCACACCACAGGGCAGGCCAGGTGTTTGCATCTCAATGGCTCCTTCTTTCCAGTTTCCTAGGAATTCCACAGTCAATGGGTGGGCTGTAGGTCTGCAGTGGGCATTGAGTCTTCTCAGCCAGGATACTGTGGGCAGTTTGCACGGGACGGTGCTTGATGGTGCAGGACGCACTGCACCCATTAAATGCCAATAGCATCTTCCCCCTTCCGGTCACCATGACAACCAAGATCACCTCCACATGTTTCCAAATGCCCTTTTTAGGATGGGTTGTACCAGCCCTTTCAGAGAATCACATACATCAACATTGATTAAATGAGTGAAAAATGAATGAATGATCTCCAACTTCTGTGATTTTGCAACATAACTTCCGCTTCCTTTTCTCACTCTAGAAACATACTGAACACTGGGAGCTTTGGAATCTTCAGCCCCAGGTGGAGCCTTGCCAGCGTTATTTAATCCATTCCCCTGCTGCTGGGGCTGACTGCACCTAACTGCCTCAGGCAGGGCTGCCACTTGTTCTGCAGAAAGCTCTCTGTGCAGAGGTGGTCCACATTCTGTTTCTGTCCCCCTGGCTGTGAGCCTGGGGAGCCCACCTCCACCCCCCCCTTGGAGCCATGACTCGGGGTCAGAGCTCTGGCATTAGTCTGCTAAGTGTCTGACTGTTGGAGGAGAGGTTTGTGTAAGATTCCCTCTCCACAGCTCAGCCCAGATGGGATGACGAGGACCAGATTCAGTTTCTGAGCTCTGATATTTGCCAAGATTTTTACCAGGCTTCCTGAAATAGACAGGGAAACAGAGCAAGCTCCCTTAGGTCAAGTGATTTGGGCCCAAGTTTATCAGAGCCCTTGAATAACTGCTCTGTTAGAGGCAAGAGCATGCCAAGCATCCTGCAGCTGCTGGTCCAGGAGAGATGGGTATGGGAGGAAGAAGGGGGCTGCTGAGCTGACTTCCCATTTCCAACCCCCACCCACCCACTGACAGGGTTGCAGGGCCAAGGCAGTGACGGCCTGGGTTTGCTCACCTGCAAAAAGAAGAAAATGATCGTCTCGCTGCTTTTGCTACATGTATGGAATGAGAACAAAGAGAACATATTTATGAAGTGTTTTGAATTCCAGAGAGAACAGGAACCGTATAAATTCATGGCATATTAGGATTTGAGGTCCACACGGTCAGAAGTTAGAAATCAATCTAATCCAGTCATTGGGTGACATTGCCAGGAAGTGCCGGGGGGGGTCTGTGAACTAGAGGCCACTGCTGTCCCTCTCACCATCACAGGCTACTCCATTCCAGTTCCTACCTTGATTCTCTCCTCTTTACAACCTGACTTCTTCAATGGAGTCTCCATTTCTGCAACTTCCATTCTGTGCTCAAAACCACTGGGTGGGGCTGTCACCACTGACGTGCCCCAGAGCCTTCTCTGGCCCATGGCCCTTGTGTCACTAAACCGAGGAAGAGAGCCAAGCTCATCTTGCATGGCCTCTGAGTACCCTCTTCCACGCTCTCTTCTTTCTTGTAGTTCTGTCTTCCCCTGATCAACCACATTGTCCTGCTTTTCATTCTGCCTCTTGGACAGTGTCTTTATACTTTTCTTGGCTGACTTTTTCTCCTCTGCCTGACCTGGGCTCTCCTCTCCCGACACACTCTCCATAGCCAAAGCCAAGCATTCCAGTGGCCTCCCTTATCTGCACAATGCTGACTCCCAAACATGTGGGCACTTTCTCTTAGGCTCCAGACCCATACATCAAACCCCCCAGCAGATACACCATCCAGATGTCTTCTGTGTACCTGGCACTCAGTGCATCCGACACTCAGTGTGAACTTTCTGTGCTGCAGGCCTGCTCTCCTTCCATTGAATGTTCTCCATTGTTTCCTGGCTTAGGAAATGGAGCCACCTGCTACTGTGTTTTGGTCAAGTCAGAAGCCTGGGGGTCATCCCTAGCTTGTCCTACTCTCACTCCCCGTGACCAGGCATCCTCCACATCATCCTAATTCTAAGTTCTAAACTACTTCTCGAGTTTGTCCCAATCTCCCCATTTCCACTGCCTCTACCCTAATCGAAACGACCTTCATCTTTTGCTGTTCTCCACACTTTGCAAAGCTAATTGGGTCATTTTTCTACTTGAAATTTTATAATGGTTCTCCATTGCTTCTGAGTCTTTATCATGACTCTGAAGACTGTTCATGATCCCCCTCCCCTTTATACATCCTTTCTCCCTCTCCTCTATCCCTCTTTCTCTCCCTCAGACATTCTGGATTTTGTTGTTGTTTCCTCAGAATGTACAAATGTACCTTCCTACCTCTGAGCCTCGGTCCTTAGGTAATTGTTCCCACCACCTAGAACCACCTTTCTCTGCCCTCACTGCCTCTTGCCTGATTCCTACCACTCTTTGGGTGTCAGCTTGAACATCTCTTCCTTTGGGAATTTGCCCCTAATCCCGCCTTATGTTAGGGTCCCCTGCCACATGCTCTCATAGTACCCTATGTTTTTCCTAACACCAGCATTTTGTATTTTAACCACTGGTTCAACCCTTTTTTACTAGACTCTAGACTTCTTGAGGGCAGGAATCATCCCCGCTTGTTCATAGCATTGTGCCAAACACACCTAACACAGTGCCTGGCTTAACAGTAGTTGTCGAATAGATAGAGGAGTGAATGGAAGGTGTTTATCCAGCAGAAACCTGGAATTGGATCTGAGATCTGGCCTGGGATTAAGGAACCAGCTTTCTGAAGGTGGCATCTTGAATTCCCAGAACAGGTGACTAACCCTCATTCACTTTGGCAAACAGTTACTCCATGCCACACAGCCAGGTAAAAATTTGAATGAGATTTAATCCCTTCTCACAAGGACCTTATTCCTTCTTTGAAAGTCTCTTAAGACAAACTCTGAAATGATTTTGGCAGGTAGACGAACTGGTCCTTCTTTCTCTGTGAGCAGTGGTGTAGAAAAAGGGAGCGTGCATGTACACACATGCATACACATACACACATGCACTAGCATGTGCACACACACACACACACACACTCACTCACAGACATCATGCTCACCCATGGACATGCCCAAACCCTTCTTCTGTTTTACAAAATGGTAGCTCACTTTTCAGTTTGGGCTCTTGGCATGCCATGGAAAATCCCATCAGTCTTCGACCTGGGGAAGCAGGTTTGACTCTAACAGTGAAGTCTGTAGCTTGATCTTTGCTGATTTCCTTCCTGTCCCCATTTCTCATCGGTGAGCACTCTGCTTGCTCCCAAAGCAAACACCTGATTTGACCCCTCCCCCCCAACTGGGTTTCTCCTTCCCGTGCTTAGAGTTCATCTTCTCTTCCTCTTCTGGATTCTCATATGGGATGAAGTCAGAGGATGGAGACTGACCACACCCTTCCTCCTTGACCTCCATAAAGTTTCGTGAAAGCTCCCAGGAGGCAGCCAGCTCTTGCTAGTGGAGGAGGAGGGTGCTTTAAGAAGCTCAAGGCTCAGTGCCTGCCCCCAGGCTGCTCAGTTAAGGACATGTCTGTCCCTCACTCTCAAAGATGTTGCTGTTGTTCCCCTGCCAGAGTGACACCCAGCCCTGGCTCCTGCCCTTCACAGTCCAGCAAGAGGCTATTTCCCAGAGGTCTTATAAGTGATTCCATCCTCTTCAGAGGTGTTTCTGTATTTCAGTTATCTGCAGGGAGGAACATGAGTCTTGGATCTTTGCCTGGCTGTGAAATTTCATTTCATTTCTTTACACCTGCGATTGCAATATGAGAAAGAAAAGATTGGAGTTCATCTGATGTCCCAGACCCAGGTTATCAAGGTGCTTGGAGGTTTTTTTCCAGTAGGGACTACAGTCCTAGAGCAGATCCCATCAGCAGAGCCTTTGAGGGGACACCCTTCTTCAGCTGCTTTCTCTTTGGGGTGTCTGGTTCTTTCTTCTTCACAGGCGTGTGAGCTCAGTCTGAGCACTTGGTTCACGTCTTTACGACTGACATTGAAAATATATTTGATTAGTCATCCCAGATGCTCATTCTAATTTGCAATTTGTCCTAAGGGGCCAGCTTATCCTCTTGAATTTCTCTTTTCCTGATCCCACTTATCAGTCCCCCCTTGTGATCTCATGGAAGTGGAATCAGTCACCACAAGGCCAACCACGCAAGGGATTTCTCCATCTTTATATGCTCTTTTCTACCTCTACCTATGCCAGACTTGGCATATAACAGATGCACATTTAGTGATCATTACCTCTCACAACCTGGGACACCTTCCTAGGGACAACAAAGGAGGTCAGGGTCAATTCCAGTGCCCACCACCATTTAACTTCATTCTTCCTTCTTTCTGCAATAGACTGGATCAGAACCAGCAGCCCTGTAGGAGTACATTTCTTTGCCTCAAAAAACAGGCCCCAGAGAGCTTTTGATTCCTTGGCAGAGAGGTGAAGGCTTAATTAATTTTTCTGTCTTTTCCTTTGAACTTCTTGGAATGCATGCACATACACACATTCATGCACAATTGGGTGTATAAGAATTTTAATGGCAGGTGGTGTTAGCAGTTCTTTTCCTCCTGATACAGACCAGGGTTTTTCCATCTGGACTTTTTAGCAGGACCTAAGAATATTGACTTTCTAACCACTTGGATTTGGGTGGAGTGAGCAGAATGGGAATGGGGGAGAAGGTTCAAGGGGGAAATGTGCTTATATATAAATCACGTGAAGGGAGTTTTGAAGTCATTATTGCTTCAGGATGTGTGAACTGTAATTATTTTTTAAGGTCTTGATTTGCCCAATGAGCATTTCTCTGGGTTGCTGCTCCAAGCATGACGTCTTTGCTGTCAGGGGGTCCAGCCTGGTCTGATACGAGTTTAATCGCTTTAAAGGGGGCCCAGGGTAGGATCCGGTTTCTCCAGGCTCTCAGCTGCGGTCAGTCCTGCACGCAGCGCAACATCCAAATGACTTCAATGATTAAGACAGTGGAGCTAAAGTGAAGAAGAGATGTTTCCTCCCTCTCTTTTCCTTTTTATTTTTTTTTAATGGTTGGCTCCACAAGGCAGTAAATCACTTTGAGACGGAATGGCTATTGGTCATTAGCCTTGTTCTTTGCACTCCTCAGCTCCTTGCTCAAGCAGGCAGTGCTGTTTTGCCTACACTCTGAAAGTGGCTGCTCAGCTGCCTTTGCTCTGCCTTTTGACCCCCCTCCCCATGCAGTCCTGCCTTCTTGCCGCCCTCTGTCCTTGTCCTCATACCTTCGACTCTCCTGAACTCCATTCCTCATGCTCCATCAGCTGCAGCCCTCAGTCGGTAACAGTCGTTCCAGGGAACAATTGTCAAGGGTCATGTAAAACATGCCACCCTCTATGTTTTGAGAATGTTTTCCATCCCCAAAGGGCCTTTCTGGAAAAAAAGGAAGGTCAAACTGGGGCAGCCTACAGGAAGAAGCCCTTAAAAGGGAAATCATGTCCATAAGCCATGCTAATCCAAGACTTGTTTTTTGGGCTAGCGACTTGAAAATGTGGAGAACTTGGAAGACTTGGGAAAAGAAAATCAAGGGAGTGTTGAAAATGTTTGAGGGGTATGTGTATGGATAAGTATTAAAAGAATATGGTGGGGAATTGGATTTGCGTTCAAACCTTGTAATGGTAACCTGTTCATTTGCTGAAGTATGTTTCGGTGCAAGGGTGACAAATACATTCATCACACGTGCTGACACTCTACTTGTGCTCAAAGCAGACATCGCTAATCAATCACATCGTTCCTTGGTACTGTCATGCCTTTGCCCATAGCAGACATCACTAATCAGTTAGAGCACTTGTTCGCACTGAGTTTCACCAAGTCTTTTAATCCTCTACATAGACCTCCAGGTCACCCTATGTATCAACCAACTGGATTTGGAACTTAGATTGAAACCCATTTAAACCTCTAGTTTAATGGAAAGACCATTAAGCTCAGATTTGGAATACCTAAATCCTAGTCCCTGACCTACTACTTATTAATAATTAATTGTTAATAATGATTATCTAACCTCAGCTTCCTCCTCTATGATAGGCAAAACTTGCTTATCACCGAGATCTGACGTAAGGATTCAGTAAGATAACATATAAAATGTAAGATAACTTACGTGTTAGAACAGGGCCTGGCACATTGTAAGCACTCAGCAAACGATAAGCAAATATAATCTGAAGTGGCACAGGCACAATGTGCACCCCCCAATGTGTGGAACAATGAATAGTGCTTCTTTCACCCTTGCTGCTTCCTTTAATGTCCTCAGTGAAGGCTGATGGAGAACACCTGGGCCCTTTAAATCTACCTCACTTTAACTTCACATGCTTAAGACTGCTATGAAATCTCTCTTTTGTGAACGAATATAATGCCCCCTCGTTACCCTGGGAAGACACAGTTCACACCCACATGACAGGACCTGACACACTAAGTGTGTAGCCATGTGGCAACACCAGGCCTGCATTAGTCCTTGGCTCTCCAGAGCATCTTCGTTTGACTGAGGAAAGATCCAGAAGAGATCTCGGTAGAGACCTTTGCACAGCTGGTTGATAGGGAGGTGGTAGGCCAGGATTTGCTGGGGGAGGTTTCACTGTAGTTTACCACATTCCAAGGTCAGAAGACTACAGGATGGCGTGTAGGGCATCCCTGGGAATAAAACAATATCAGACTGGAACCTAACCCTGCCTCCAGATTGTGAAGGTGATATTTGCAGAGCAGCAAGCTCAGAGACCATTCTTTGAGCAAATTGAACCTTTAGTATCATAAATTTATATACCCCGAGATATTGATGACTTTAAAATTCCTTCTGGGGGTGCCTGAGTGGCGCACTTGGTTGAGCATCCAACTCTCTGTTTCAGCCCAGGTCATGATCTCGGGGTGGTGAGATTGAGCCCCTCTCAGGCTCTGCACTCAGCACAGAGTCTGCTTGAGATTCTCTCTCCTTCTCCATCTGCCCCTCCTGCTTGTGGGCTCTCTCTATATAAAATTAATTAATTAATTAATTAATTAAACAATACCTTCTCAAGTTTACATACATATATACATCCTGTGTAGTGCATGCATTTTACTTCCTATCCTACTGGTCTGCACTGGAAAAGGCAAGCTGAATAGAACTCTTCCCTGTGGCTTCAAATTCTCTCTGGACTTTACCTTGTTTATCTTTCCATTCAAGTGTGGCTACTCCACAACAAAGGTTGGTCAAGGGCGTTCTGCCCTTTCTTCTGGAATGAGAGAGGCAGGACCAAGACCATTGCATCAGGTCAAGACTCAGTTTAATTGAATAAATACATATTGATCACCTAAGTGTGTGCTAGACAATACAGGGACTATCGAAAGGCATAAAAATGTAGTCTCTATCCTTACACACCTTAAAAACTGTCATGAGGGATAAAGAAATATACAAAGGACTGGGCAAAATAGAAGATCTACCAAAGAGATCATCAAAATGCCTTGGGAGGCAGATCCCAAAGGGCTTCGTGGAGGAGGTAAGCGATTGTAGCCTTTGGGATCAGTCTGGCCGTAAGGCTCTAGATGGATGGGCAAGGAAGGTGGGGGTGGGGCAGTAGGACCGACAGGCAGAAGGGGCCCCCAGAGTGAGGCTGTGGAGATAAAGAGCCCTGAGGGGTACAGGTTGTTATGAGGATAGATTGATATAAGGGGCATGGCCTAAGCCACGCTCTGTCCATTTTCTGCCCGGGTACTGGTAGACAGCTCAGCTCGCCCTTGTCCTCTGGGAGATTCCAACGGGCTCTGTTTTGCTGGGCCACCAACTTGGAATTTCAGCTCCGTTCAGGAAGTGCTTTTGGACCAGTTCCTATGTGGGGTATGGTGCTGGGGTTTTGTGGGGTGGCGATTACTGCCAATGTTGAGGCAGAAGGGGAGACACGGAAGGAGTAGCAGTTCCCAGACCTGATGCTTATTAGAGCCATTGTAGAGGATTTATTTGAAATGTGGATTCCTGGGCTCCTTTCCTTTGGTGCTGTTGATTCAGTAAGCCGGGGTGGGGCCTGGGAATCTGTAACATTAACCTCTCCCTGGATGATCATGATGCTGGGCCAAGATTAGGGGGCGCCAACTAAGGAGGATTCTCAATTATCTCCTGTGTGCTTGATGTAGGTGTCTGTAGGGTGGGAGCAGGGGATGGAGGATGTAAGCTAGAATATGGTAAGACCTACACCTGTGAGTGCCTGCACAGCTTACGACCTCCAGAAGGCAAGTCACTCCATGGGAAATGTTTTCATTAGCATCTGCACCATCTCCTTAAGCCTTCATTTAAGACTGCATTGTATCTATTGAGACGGGAAAGAGCCCCCTACAGTGGACAGCTCAGGTGTCCTTATCTCTTTTTTCCAGATGTGGAGACTAAGGCTCAGAGAGGGGAATCAGTATGCACAACCCACGGAAGTAGCAAGCGTAAGGCTCACCACTCGGAGCCCAACTCCTGCCCTCAGTTCAGTGCCGCTCCCCACTCCACGCTAAGTGAGAAGTATTCCCCTTGCCCCTCAGAGCACTGGATTCCAGAGCTGGGAGAGGCCAGTGTGGGCTAGGGTCCCTGGGGGCAGCTACACACAGGGCCAGACTCCAGGTGACAGAGAATTGGCTGGAGCCTGTCACCCAGAGCAGGGCAGCTGACAGGGCTTTGATCTGAGATGACCTGTGCTGCTGAGAATGACAGCTTTTCCTATCCGCCTTCTAAGGGGGTAGGTAGGACCGTGACGAAGTGTGCTATGGTGTTTCCTCTGCACAGAATTCACATGAGGCAGAAAAGAGGAAGAGTTTATTACCCAGAAGCTTGCCGGTGGGAAAATTCAAGTCAAAAGGAGTACTTTTCCTAAATGAATGGAACTGGCATTTACTGAGTGCCTACTATGTGCCAGGCAGTGTGCACACTGGGTAGATACCATGAAATGCCTCATTTATTCCTCTTCACTGCTCTGCGAGGTCAGCAGTGTTCACCTGATTTTATAGCAGGGACAACTGAGACTCATAGAGACTATGTGATGTAAGCACAGATGGCTAAGAGATGGCAGAGCAGGCCTTTCTGGGTCTTTCTGGGTCTTTCTGACTTCCCAGCCCACCTTCTTGCATCAGAGCCGCTGACCGTGTGGCTCACCTGGTGTCTCCGCATCTCCCGAGTCCCAGGCCGGGACCCTACTAAGCTGGTCCATCAAGAGCATCACAGCAGTAACATCGCCGTGAAAGACTGGCCTTCGTCTCATACCAGCACCCATGCTCATCTAAGAGCCCGTGCACCGGGAGTGGCTACTGAGGAAGCATTGCCATAAGAAGCTTGTTGAGGCTCACAGAGAGATGACAGAGTCACTCAGGGCTGCCCAACTTCCAAGTGGTGGAGCCGGGACTGAGAGACAGGTCCTCTGACTCGACTGTCCTCGTACCATTCATAGCTCGGCCCCTCTGGAGATTGCTGGGCATTCTAAGGTGCCACCAGGCCAAGGAAGGCAGAAGCAGAGCCTGGGGTATTGTTAGGCTCTTGCTCCACGCTCCAGGCTGAGCTCCTTCTAGGCTACCAGGGGCACAGGTCGATACTGGAGCTTCTCATGTCTTTGAAGCCAGCTGTGGTATCACTCAGTGTCTCCTTGAGCAAGCCCCTCCTGAAAGGCCAGCCCTGTTCCACTGTGGCCAGGGGTGAGAGGCACCGTGGCAAGGGGAGCTCCTGATATAGGACAGGGCTGCCCCCAGCGTGTCAGCAGAATGGGGCTGCCCCTTTTAGTGCGGCTGAGTTCTAAAACCAGCGTGCAAGGATAAGGCCAAAAGAATGCTCTGCCAGCCCCAGGGGTGTCTTTTATGACAACTTCTTGTGCACTCGTAATTCTTCTGACAAATTCTCATTTTGATACAGACTTTCCTAGGCATCCAGTCATTCCAGAAGTGACATGCGTGTGCACATATACACACTTGAGAGGAGTCCAGGGAAGAGGATAAGAGGGGAAATGAGAAGTTTGGATCTGCCCGAATGTAGCAGAGAACCATATCCAGAGAGTACTACCTACTCACTGAAATGTTATTTGCCGTTTTCCCCCCTGGGTAGAGTCTCCTGTTGGAACTTGAAAATAAAAATTCCTCCGCTTTAGAATGAACAGACGAGAAATGCTGTAGGTTGGGATTTCCCAGGAGGACTGACAGCCGTCTGCCATGGGACCGACCAGGGAACCCGAACTCCCTGTACTTGTTAGTTTTGTTTAGGGAAGGGAGGTGGAGAAAGGAAACAGCAGGAACGTACCGCCCCTACAAGTGTTCCTCCATCCCCTTGAAAAGTGGGGACTTACCAGGCTCCCGTTGGGAGCATTGGAAGAAAATTAGGAAGATCTGATCCTGGGATTTGGGTTCTGTGATCTTCACCAGCCCTTCTCCTCTGTCCTTCCCGTTATTTCAGTGACTGCATTCAGAGGAGCAGAATTTTGTTCTCCCAAATGCTCACATCCTAGTGCCTGGGAGGAAGAAATCTTTAGTGTGGTGCTTATTTCTATTCTGTATTTAACTTCTTCTTAGGCCAAATTCCCTCAAGTGTCTTCTATGATTTAATCGATCTAACGAAGGTTAAGATGTTGTCATAAAAGCAGCACAAAATTTAAAAGAAAAAAAACTAAAAAAGAATAAGTAGAAACTGCCATTTAATTGGGGGCACAAAACCCAGTGCCAGCTGGGCCATTAGCTGGCTGTGACCTTGGGCAATTCACCTTGGATCCTTGGGCCTTGGTTTCCTCCACTGTAAAAGAAAGGCTGAAGAGTTAGATGACCTCCCTGTTCCCCCAAGTGCTAAAATCCTCCTCTCCTGTGATGACTGTTTTTAAAATGCCACTGTCATTTCAAAGCATGTATTTGGGGAGATCCCCCAGGGGAGCATGACCTTGTGTTGTCACGTATCTGAGAGGCTGTCATTCAGTCAGGCTGTGGTCACCAGCAGCTGTGAGTGGCTTCAACTGGTCTAGAAGGTAGGAATTCTGAATTTGCCATTTTCTTCTCCAAGGGACTGGCCAGATGCCAGATTCTTGCACCTCCTGCCTCTCATCCGTCCTCAAATGTTTGGACCTAAAAAGATTCTTTTGATCCATCTTGCTAGACCTGTCCATTAATCTTGCTTCCTTCAAACCTAAACATGATGAACGTTCATCCTTGAATTCCGACAATTAGAGATGAGATGTGCTTCACTGTGAAGTTACCAAATCAGAGTGAATTTATTTCCCAGCACATAGCAGCAGAGGGATAAACAGGCCGGTTCTTCCTCCTCCCTCCCTGCCCAGACCCTGCTTTATCCCACCATCCTCTCCCCTGGATCTTTCCTGCTGTATATCTCGTACCGCTTGCTCCCCACCCCCATGGTTCTCCTCTGATGAGATTTCCTCTCTGAGGGAATATTTTGGTCCTGTTCTCTGTTCCCAAACAAATTCCCTTGGTCCTTTAAACCTGGTTTCAATCAATATAATCAGTCTGTTCAGGGATACCAACTCTGCCTTGATTTGTTCGTGTAATTCACGCTGTGTCCTCCCCCTCTCGGGCTGTTTTATGTATACACACTTAAATACATATATATGTGTATATATTACATGTAATGTATGTATATTATAGATTGAAAGAGAGATACATTTTCCATCATGCCTGTAATTTCTTTTCATCTTTCTCCAAATCAGTGTCTTAATGCATATCACCTAAACAGGATTCATTTTGAGAGCTCTATGGGCTCTTTTTACTTTTTAAGAAGAGCTCTCTAAATCTGGGCCAAGAACGAGTTATCGACGGAGGACAGACTTCTTTTCCCCCAGTCCTCACTCTCAGACACATAGCAGGGTAGTGAAGAGTGGTGTGGGTGGTTTGCTTCTCCATGCTCCCCACCACCAGGGGTGCTTTCTCAGTCTTCATTCATCCTATTACAGGTCCTTTCTTTTGTCTGGAAGAAAGGCTACAAGGCAGCCCCGGGGAAGCTCTGACTCAGGGACGGCCTAGAAGACAGTATGCAGAGGAACTCCGAAATGGCAGTTTAGTGGTAAAATCCGGGTACACGCCCCGCATGCTGAATTGTACTAGCCCCGCAATTACACTGCCTGGTTGTGTGGATACAGTGAAGCAGGACAGTATTCTGAGTGATAGTGAAGCCCCCCCTGCCACCTGCAAGGTCATTAACACTCATCACCTCATCGTGGAGGGTGGATACCATCTAGAACAGCAAAGTCAATTGAGTTGCAGAATCGATTCTGGCAAGTCATGGCTTTAATTTCCAGAGCCAGGCACTTAAGAGAGAAAAGTGTTTTGTGAATTATGAAATTTTAACTTTACAACATTCAGAGCGAGAGTCTGGAGGAGTCAGAGTATAGTGATGACAGAGCCACTTTCCCAAACAACAGGCGAGGAGAGGAGAGTTCTAGGGGAAAGGGACAAAGCTCAGCCGTGCTCTTTGGAGGGAGGCGGGGAGAGGCTGGGGTGTTCAGAGTCCTGGAGACAGGCAGAGAACTGCACGAGGGACACCACCACAGTTGGGGGCTCCAGACATTCCCCAGGGGTACAGTGACCATTTCAAGTGAGCAGAATAAGGGGGAAGCTCCACATCTTTGCTTAACTACAGGCTATGGACAAGCATGGAATTGGATGGGATTTTATCATTAATCCAGAGCTAACCCTGACCAGGAAGGCAAAATGGGGGAATACTGGCCAAACCTTCCTTGAAGGTCACAGATCTTGGCGAACATGTGTCTCTTTCACATTCCGCAACAATATAAAAATAATTTTGAACCATGCATTTTTTTAAAGATTTTATTTATTTATTTAAGAGAGAGCGAGCAGAAGCTGGGGGAGGGGCAGAGGGAGAGGGATAAGCAGTCTCCCTGCTGAACAGGGAGCACGACATGGGACTCAATCCCAGAACTCTGAAACTGTGACCTGAGCTCCATAGTCAGATGCTTAACTGACTGAGCCACCCAGGCGACCCTGAACCATACATTTTTTAACATTTAATTTTTTTAAAGATTTACTTATTTGAGAGAGAGAGAGAGGTGGAGGGGTAGAGGGAGAGAGAGTTTTAAGCAGACTCTGCACTGAGCGTGGAGCCTGACGAGGGCCTGGATATCACAACCCTGAGATCACGACCTGAACCAAAACCAAAAGTCAGAGGATCAACCAACTGTGCCACCCAGGTGCCCCAAAATTTAATTTTTATGAGATAATTTCATGGCCTCCCTTGTTTTTTTTACTTACGCATGTCTTTGATTTAGTGAGACACCCTATATTTAAAAAAAAAAAAGAGGGGTACCTGGGTGGCTCCATCGGCTAAGTTTGATTTCTAAGTCTGACGTTTGATTTCAGCCAATATCATGATCTCAGGGTCATTAGATCAAGCCCCACGTCAGGCTCCAGAATAAGCATGGAACCTGCTTACGATTCTCTCTCTCTCTCTCTCCCCCTTTCTCTCTGCCCCTCCCAACCCCTTGCTCATGTGCTCTCTAAAAAAAAAAAGAAAGAAAGAAAAAGAAAGAAAGAAAGAAAGAAAAAAGAACAGAATGGGAGGAACTCCATTTCCCTTTGGCATTGTTAGTTGTTCATGAGTTCATTTTAAGAGCGGCTTCTGATGTACAGGTTTTCATGAGGAGGAATTATATGGTTGGGATTCTTCCACTCCTCTGATACGAAGACCCCTTTCTTATCGTCCACTGAGAGCAGGAAGCTGGATTAACTGCCACAGGCTCCAGGAGGGAGTATATAGCACGTCCAAGCTTTACAGCAGGAAAACAGCCCCTCGCCCCAAAGTCTATTCCTGAATCCTGTATCAGGTCTGGATGCTGAAGTAGGGGCAGGGACATCTGCATTCCTGGGGGCATTGCACTTGGTCAGCTGTAACCTGAGTGAACAGTTTGTACAGTTCCTGTTGACAAATCTCCCCCACCACCCATCCTCCCTTGGCTAGAGGGCAGGGGCTGTGCCCTCCTCTTTACTTCCTGTCCTGGGCAAATGTGCCCTTGCTTTTCCCAGGTCCTGAGGCGGTGGCTGGAGAAAGGGGGTGCTGAGGGGCCATAAATGGAACGCTTCCCCCTCCTTTACCCATCTGTACCAGCTAGCATGGCTATGACACCCAAAGACCTGGTATTTCCCTCACCTACAGAGCCCAAATGCATCCTTAGGACATGCCACCTGGCCCTGAGGCTTCTCTTCAATAAAACAAGTACTGATTGTAGGATGAGTATGCCCCCCAGATGATGTCTGATAAAGGCTGTTATTTTGAAATACAAAATGTGTGTGTCTCTCAACTGCTGGTATTCACAGAAGCTGGGCATGTTGTCAACACCTGCTTTGAGCTCTTTCCCTTCCCCACCCTTCCTTTTGGCAGCTAAGTTGCAATTCATTTCCTCCAGGACCATCCTCCTCTCTCCTGCCCTGTTACTGGGTCTTGCAATAGACACATTAGCTAGTTTCTTTTTCCACAGTATAATTTGTGTTGAGAAACAGGGACTCCCTGACTTTAAGGTCTTTTCTAGCACCAAAAATTCCTCTGGCTTTTATAGACTGTTTCATGGGCTATTAACGTGGAGCAGACTGCCTTTGGAAACAGCAATTCACAAGGGGTCAGCACACCTGGACTCATACTTCTCCTTGCGTCATCAGCCAGGGAGTAACTTTAAATGCGTCACTTTCCTCATTGGGCTTTAGTTTCCTCGTCTGTCACACAGAAGCACTATGTGGATTCAGGAAACTCTAATGCGATAGCATATTGAAATTATAAATTAATGCTAAAGAAGCAGGATCATGTTGATACTCCCATTGCCACCAAGTGCATACCCCAAGAAAAGGGACTGGATTTGTAGTAAGAAGCTTTCGGGTAGACAGCAGGGGCACAGACAACTGAGAGGAGCCATGGCCCCTCCCAGAGGCCTCTTAGAAGGGTCCATGTGGGCTGTTTATAAGGCACATCCCTTGCCATGGCCATACCCTTAGGGAGCTCTTCTTGGAAGCAGGCAGGGGAGTCTGGGTGGGGGCTGGTGAAGAATGATCAGAAATCTACATGAAAAGGCATTGGAGGCAGAGGCGGACCTCTGCACGGATTAGAATTTGTTCACTGGGGCGAGATTTCTGGATCTCTGCAGAATTTGGGGACAGATAGATGTCTTTTGGCAGAGAAGTCTCTGTTTCCTACTGGAAGTTGGAAAGTGGGGTTTGGCATTGGACGGTGATTGGAGAACAAGGAGACAGGGAATGAGCTCCCCGCTGCCTTGCATAACCCCTAGAAGTCTGATGCAGGAAAGCATTATATACAAGACAGAAAACCAACCTGGGGGCCCTGACACCTTTGCCTGCCTACTGGCAATTTTCACCTGGTCAAGAAAGCATCACCTGGCAAGAGGTATGTTATTTAGCTAACAGTTAAGTTTGCCATCTATCCATACACAGACTCTAAAGAGGTTTCGAGTTTTTATTTATTTACTCATAGGAACACTTTGAAAAATCTATACCCAGACTTTACCTTCCTGGAATGGGCGAGAATCTAATAGGACTGTGTCAGTGAAAGAGGGTTGGGGGTCTGTGTACTGGGAAGGGAGAAGAGCTTGGTGGGGCATATAGTGTACATGTGTATGTAGGGGTTGGGGGTTCTAGTACTGGCTGTGTCACTTACTGGCTGTTTGCCATTGGACAATTCATTTAACCTTCCTATGATTCAGTTGGCTTGGATTTAAAATGAAAAGACTATTGGTCCTCATATCTCATTGAACTACTGTAATGATCGATTTGAAAATATACAGAACAGTATATGTGTTAGGAATTATTATGACATTTGGAACCCACCACTGCCACCATCCTTGCTTTTTGCCCTTTTGTGCTTACTTGCTTTATCCCTCTTTCTGATCAATTTTTTGTTGGTATGATTTGAACCCACCTGAGTGTGGGGAGGCGCTAATCTCCCATGATGCTGAGTGACTAAGCAGTTTTTCAAGGTTGGCATTGCCCCCTTCTCTAGTCTCTTCCCATCTGTACCTGTTCCTCCCACCCACCCCCGGGCCCAGGGTTCCCAGGAGGGTGATGCTAAGGGAAGTGGCAGGGACCTCTACTGCCAGGAGCTAGTCTCAGAGTTAGCCTTTTGCTTTCTACTCTAGAGAACCAGTGCCTTCAAATTGCCGTATTGATGACTGTATTAATTTACCCCAAGAACTATTATTCAGTGAACTACTTAAGGGCAAAAAAAAAATCTCAAGCTTTATTTTTGATTATAAAAGAATGGGGAAATGTTGAGGGAAGTCATCAGGGGGGGTGGAATAGGAGTGCGCCAGACAGAAAAATAGGAATCAGCCAGGAAAGGGGGGAACAATGGAGTCTCTGCAGAGGTGAGAAGATACTGGTGCGTTTGCAGAACTGAAGCCCCTTCCTATGGCTGGCGTGCGGAGGGTAAAGGGAGAACAGTGAGCGATAAGGCCAAGGAAGAAGGCACCCAGGAAGCCAAGCTGGGAAGGGCCTCCTGCCTGGCCAAGGGATTTGGACTTTATTCTGAAGGTTTTAGAAAAGGACACATTTTTGCAGTTGGGAAGTGACCCAATAAGGCTCAACTTGAGAAAGCTCATCACATTCCAGTGTGGAGAAGAAACAACAGGAAGTCTGGGAGAGGACAAAAGTAGGGTCTCGGAGACCACCTCAGAGTGTGTTGACGTTCCCTGGGCAAGAGAAGTCGGGTGGGCCATAGAGGTATGGGCTACACAGGAAAGGGGCAAAGGTCACAGATGGAGGGGCCAGAATCACCTGGAATTAAAGATCAGTGTGATGTGGGGGGCAGGGAAAGGCGAAGACTCAAGCACCGTACCTGGTGAATGCTGGTACCCTTGCCTGAAAGCAAGCACAGGAGGCCAGAGGAGGACCAGGGCTTGGGGGAAGGTGGTGACGTCGGTTGGGGACATACCACCCTCGAGATGCCTCTGAAACATTCAAGGGGAGACGCCCAGCGGGCAGTTGCATCTGCAGACTCGGAGTCTAGGACTGGGGTCCGTGCTGGGGGCGGGGGTGTGGGAGTTAGCCACAGGTGGACAGGTGTGTGCAGGTGTGCAGTCACAGGTGCAGATGAGGACACAGAGGGTTGGGGGAAACAGCACTGAATGTGTGAGAAGGTCAGCACTGGTGGCGGTTGGACGAAACCGTGAGCGTGCTGTCACAGCAGCTGGAGGAAGGACTGCAGGTGTCTGTCTGATTGAAATGAGGTGCTCAGGGGTGTCCTAGTGCTGCTGCTTCATGCGTGGCCTGGCGCCCTGGTGACAGAAGGTGGGATCCTGTTTGCTGCCAGGGGCTGAGGAAATGGACGGAGCCACATGTGCTCTTGTGCGAAGCTGGGTTGGGACCTCCTTAGCAGAGGACAACTATTTTCTTTTCTTAAGGTTAGCAAGACGTGGACACTATGTACCGAGGGGTGGAAGTCCATGGGGGGCAGGCTGAGGACACAGCCAGGATGGAGGCTGGAGGCAATGAGGGTCCCGAGCAAGAGGGAGGGAGTGGGATCAGCGTGTTACCATAGGTCCTGTTAGAGAGGGCTGTGACAGGGACAACTGGCCACTCGGTGGAAGTGATGGCTGACCCAGGGCAGGCCAGCGGTGCAGCCCTTCCCCCGACCGCATGATCAGTAGCACCCCTTTTCACTTTCGGCAGTGTGTGGGTTTGGGGGGTGCAGGATCCATCCCTTCAACCGTGTGTATTCTAGTGGATTCTGGCAGGTCGGGACTGAAGGAGTTCCTATCTGAGGGACTCTGTGAAGTAGGAAGCAGGGTTTTCTGTGTTCTAAGAGACCTCAGGACAAGTGCCGTTTTGAAACTAGTGTCCTCAGAGGAGCTGGAAATAATAGCAGAGTCTTGTCGGTCCACAGCAGGGCTGAGTGGAACCTGAGAACGTGAATGTGTGGGCAGCAAACAGAGTGTCTGTGCTGTCCCTGCCTCTGAGCAGCCCGACAATCAACAGGGACGATGGAGGCTCCAGTCCACCTGATGTGTCCACCTGACGCCCCAGGCGGCCGCAGGGTAGATGTGCCCACGGCCGGCGCATCAGCTGAGCCCATGCACTGGGCAGTAATTCAGACCAACAGTCAGCCCTGAGCATGAAGACATTTACTGCAGCTTTATTTATGAGAGCAAAGAATTGGAAATAATAAATTTCCTACGAAGGGGTGTAATCCAGTAAATTACAACACATTCCTATGATGGAATATTATGTAGCCTTCAAAATTTTGTTTGCGAGAATTTTAACGTGATGGGAGAATGCTTCAATTATAAGATTAAGTAAGAATGTCACAGAATGCTGTATATTAAACATTCTCAACTATGGAATGCAGAGAAAAAGTTTGCATGTGTTTAAAAAAGGCTGGACACAAATATTCCATAATGATACTTGTGGGAGCTGATAGATTTCTTTATATACTTGCACATTTTTAGAATATTCTTCAATATGCTCTTATTTTATAAAGAAAAAGACTCTCTCTAGAGAAATTTATTTAAGGAAAAAATTCTTTAAACATAAGAAAGGGTGTATGCAATCACAGTTTAAATTTGTCTTCTCAAAAAACCATTGTAGGGGGTTTTAATTCCTTCAAGACTCACCCGAGGAACACCACCAGCCTGGCCTGGTATCTGAGAACATGGATTTTGGTGTCAGAGACGCCTGGGTTTGAATCCCAGCTCTGCTACCAATCTTCACTACCTACTTAGTTGTGTGGGATGGCCATGGTGTCATCTCAGGCGAGCTACTTTCTCTTGGGTGTGGTTTCTTCATTTATGAACGTGGGGGGACTATAAATGACCCCAGTTTCATCTTTATCATTCCAAAAACCCCAAAACTAAAAAAAATGGCATCATTTCTTGAGGTTACAGCAGATCCGTTTGGCTACAAAATATGACCTGAATCGACACAATCTCCCTCCCTTCAGTGAGCGTTGATAATTTTGCAGCAGACATATTAGGTCATTTCATCGTGGCCTACAGCCCCAGGCCCATTGAGAGTATTAGGTAATATACAGGGCTTCAGATAAGAGACTATAAACTGGGGGACCTTCCAGGGAGGGTTACTGTAGAATTAAATCAGTCATGACTGTAGAGTTCCTAGCCATAGTCCCTGGCATGGAGTCATGCTCAGTAAGGTTAGCTATCATCATTATTGACCTTCTAATTATTCTTGAACCTTCACTAAGTAGAGTGTATGGTTTCTGCTTGCCCTCTTTTCCTTCTGTTTCTTTCCTTATTGGGACCTGAGAGAAGACTGAAGTGTGGTTTACTATGGGAACTCAGGCTGACATGGTTTAAGACCAGGAGTGGAACAAATGGGAATTTGCAGCAGGAAGTTCTCCTGCCTCTTTTCTTCTTCTGGATTTCTAGTTTCCTGGAGAATAAGCCATAGGGAATAATGCACGTTCACAGGGCACCCAGATAGTTGAAGAACTCATCAAAGGATAAATAAGTCTGATTGCCTTGGTGAAGAATTGAATCTCAAAGCATATGTGTTCACTGTGGAATTGTAATGTATTTATAGCATAGTTGCTCTCCATTTTGCTTTCATCTAAAACTAATCTAATATATAATATTTTTTAATCGAAGAATGATTTTTTTACTGCTTTCCATTGGAATCCACAATCAGATTTTTTGTTGTAAGGCCTGCTAGTATTCTTTAAAATATAATTCAGTTCACAAAACTTTGTTTTGTACACAACCTTTTCAGAAGCATGAGTAGAGTACAAACTGAGGTCATTACTTCTTCCTTTTCCTGATGAGTGGCGCTTCATAAATTCTGTTAGTGTGGCATTAGCCAACTACATTATTAACATCACCAAGGGGAATTAAAATGTATCATGTTATAGGATCAAAAGTTCCACATTCTGAATCAATGCCAGTGTATTTCCAGACCCTTCTGTTTGACCATAGTCTGCAGTGATCCCCTCCCTCCAGCCACATGACTCATCCATGCTGGGGTGGAAGTCACTCACTGCTCCCACACATCTCTGTGGCCCTACCGGCTTCCCTGTGGTGGAGGTTTTTCCTTCACAACATCAACAGAGAATCACAGAGCCTCGGGTCTGGAAGGAACTTTTTTTTGCAACTGGCTCTATTAAATCCAGTTAATCTGGTCATTTAGACTGCATGCCTGGAAACACAACCACATGCTTTCTAGTAAGGTGAAATAGATCTCCCTGAAATAGATGGCTCTAGTGCTTTGTGAGTTGGTCCAGTGGAGGAAAAGCTAGTTGGTTGGCCAGAAATGACGGCCCTACAATGAGCCAACAACCTTTTCCACCTCCATCCGTCAGGTCCTTGTTCACCCCACCAGAGCATGCCCAGCACAGCATCAGGACACATTCCTGCACATTCTTGGGTTCCAGCTTCTCCTCCGGATTAATCCATTCATTAGCACCAAATTGCAGCATGCCTTGCCAAGCCCATCAAGCATAATTGTAGCTTCTGAAGTCGGATCCCCCAATTACATTAGTTCAGCTGTCTCATTAGCCACCATGCATCATCCAAACCCATCGTCAGACATGTTTTCCTTCATTATTGTTGTCATTTTCTTAATGCAGGTATTGTGGAGAAAGATTGTTTTTAACACGCACTTTTGTTCAACCTATTGTTTGATCTCCGGAATACAGTAAATCTTTACACTGAAAGGAGGCAGGTTTGGTGAGGGTGGGAGTAGGGGTGGCTTATAAAGAAGTAGGGGCAGAACGTGGGCCAGTGGCAGGCCCCATCCATCTACCTGGACAGGGGGACACTCTTGCAGCCAGAGGGAGCCCGGCTTCAGAAATGACACACTTAGAATAAGCTGGCACATCAAAGATCTGGTGAACCTAAAGAAAAGTACGGTGTGCATTTTGCACTACAGGGGCTCCCCCAGAGTTCACAGACAGCTGAAGGAGCTCGGCTCCCTGGGGGATCATAGGCGTGTGGTCTGCCCTCTGGACTCTTTAGGACTTTGACAGTAAAGAGGGCTGTCTTTTAGGAAGAGTGTAGGACCAGGTGTCAGGGAGCAGGGATTCTGGTCTGAATTTACCTCTAGCTATGACAACTTTGAGCCTATCACTCACCAACCACCTCTATGCCCTAAATTTTTCAGCTTTAAAATAGAAATACTTTTTTATTTTTTTTAAGATTTTATTTATTTATTTGAGAGAGAGCAGATGAGAAAGAAAGAGAACACAAGTTGGGGAGGGCAGGGGCAGAGGGAGAGGGAGAGGGAGAAGCAGACTCCCGGCTGAGCAGGGAGCCCATCCCAGGACCCTGGGATCATGACCTGAGCCAAAGGCAGACACTTAACAGACTAAGTCACCCAGGCGCCCTTAGAAATACCCTCTTTTAATTTCCCTAACTCCATCTAGACCAAAAAACCTAAAGACAGTAGAATATATGCTTTAAGCTGCAGTCCTTGGCACATAGCAGGTGCTCGATGTATCACCCTTCCTTCCTATAAGAGAGTGGATCGTTCTGCCATGTGCCCAAATGTGTTTCTCTGCCTGAGACCCATGTGTCTGTTCTGGAAGGCCCTGAGCCCTCGATCTAGCCCCTGGGACCTCGTGTTTTCTCCAATTGCCCCTGGCTGCACTTACTAGGTTAAGGGGCTGCCTCACTGCCTATCTCAAGGTACCCTACTTCCTCTCCATTAGCACCTGTAGGGATGAAGCCATTAAATACAATTATACTTTTGAGGAAGAGGGGCTACACACAGTCCTCAGGTTCCCTTGACCAATTTGAGGTCTTCAGCCCTTCTAACGCAACCCCTCCAGAGCTGTGGAAACCCACCTTCGGTCTTTTGGGAAACGCACAAAAACTAGTGTGAAGCCACACATTGTATTTTTCAAGAGTCAAGCCCAGTCATCCAAAGATGCATCAGAAAGTCACAAGGGGTGGGGTGGGGGGCACATGGGGTAGGGGTGGGTGAGGAGGGATGGAAGGTCTGTTTGTATCCCCATGAGGAGTAGTGGAAGTTATGTTGGAAAACTCTCTTCAGCCTTTATTTACCATGGTGGCTAGCCACGGGAGGAGAGGGGAGCCGGGCTGGAAAAGGGAGACAATAGAATGCTGTGTTGCCTTGCTATAAAAGCATGCTCTTAAGCAAATAATGTGGCAAGCTCAGTCAGATCACTGCTTAATTAGCCCCAGTGCCTAAAGGAGGGTCTCCCTGCAGCTGGTGGTAGCGGCGGGCGTGATGGGCTGGGGCAGAGGCACTCGGGAGGCAAACCTGCAAGAATCCTAAGTGGGAATTGCCCTGGGACAGGAAGCACAGAGCTCTTCAGCCTGACCCAAACCCACGCTGCTTGAATAGAGGGCCTGAGAGGGGCTGGATGGGCTGTTCTAGGGAGAGGCAGTGTGGGGAGCCCACGGATGATGTGACCAGAAAAGTGAGTGCAAACGTTTCATGCAGAGAGTGACCGACATATGGAACGTGTTATCGGGAAGGGTTACAGGCTGGAGGAGCTCCTAGAGTTTTTCAGGGGTGGGATGGGGGAGGGGGAAGCCTTCAGAAACTCAAGGAGGTTTCTAAACAAAAGGAATTTGAGAAGGGTTGGAGAAATAATGAGAAATGCAAACCTGACCCAGAGTTTCTCTTTCTATCTCCTGGGCTTCTCCCCTGCCTGTCCTTACACGTTTCCAATTCACAGGGACCCAAGAAGGCCACTGGAGCCATGTGCCTTACTCTTTAGACAAGCAGAGCCTGTGTGGTGTGTGTGTGGTGGGAGCGGGGGAGGGCTTAAGGAAGTCCCCCAGAGCCATCTCTCAATCCTCTGTGTCCAAGGGGGCCAGAAAAAGAGCGTCAACCCAGAGTCTTGCCTTAGACCCCCTGTGGGGGGCACTCTGATAGCACTGGAATGATCTGAGGATGATTCATTCTGATCCCCTCACTCTAGAAGAGCAAACTGATGCCTGGAAGGTGCAGGAAAAAAGGCTTGTCCAAGGTTTCACAGTGACTACAAGCTGGGAGGGGCCCCCCATATTTGGAGTCCCCTTAACGCTTGGGTTTTCTCCCCTTGTCAGCATCCCTCTCCCAGCATACTGCACACACACACACAGAGTCACACACTCTACACAATCACATGCGAACACACCACACACGCACACGCTCACACAAATATTCACAAACACACACACATACCATACACTCGCATGCAGTCATACGGACATACACACCACACCCAGATATTCATACAGACACATAGACACACCACATGTGCGCGCACACACACAGATGTTCACACAGACACGTGCACTTAGACACACCACACACACAAACACATACATACACATTACACACTCAAGGCAGATGCACACAACACACACAGATATTCATACACAGACTCACACATATACACACACTCACAGATACATATACCCAGGCATACTCACACACATGGACACACACACGCACTACCTGGCCTGTTTCCCAACAGCACATGCATTGGTTGGAATTCCCGCTCCTCCCACCTCCGAAGACCAAGGGCTGCTGGCACTGCCCCCACCCACTCTTAGAACGAGCCACAGGCGGCCTATACGCTCATGGCCTGTTTTGTGGGCCTCTGCAGCATTGCCAGAAACTCTTTGTGAACCTGAGTGCTCCTGCCCCCGGGCTTTCCTCCGGTCCCTGATCTCTGGCTACCTGCCTATCTGCAGCACCAGCTTGATATTTCTCTGGTGGTTGGGAAGGAAATGTGAGCTAGCGCGTGGATATCTGGGGGGATAATGTCAGGGCGGAGCGGTTTCTAACATGGATCGAAGTGCACCCAGCCTCTGGGCCTACAGTGGTGGTGGCTTTGGAGGGGACATTCACTCCCAGTCCCCCCGTTTTTCCCTAGCCAGGAAAAAGTACACTAGTCTGGGGGCCTTTGGCTCAACTGAAACCCCCTGTTCAGGAAAACCTCTCTGTGTCTCCCTCCCTCTCTCTCTCCTTCTCTCTCTCCATACACAGGCACACGTGCTGGCGCACACACACCCTGAAACCTCAAAGAGCAGAGGGTGTCTTCACACCCCCGCTTCACCTCTTTGCAGTCAGGCCCATCAGGACTGCAGCACCCCGGCTGGAGCACACCCTCAGGTGATTGGCAGCTCCAGGGGACCCCTCCTCTCACAGTTCCAGCCTCAAGTCATCGGCAGTGCACTGGCAGTGGTCCTAGAGGTCCATTTTAGATCTATCCTCCAGGAATTTACTCAGACGCTTCTGGGCAGATTTCATGAAATGTCATCATCAAAACTAACAAATGACACATTTAATTTGTATAGTTTTTCCAGCTCTGGGTGTTTGCTTATTTTCACTATGTAGCAAACCACCCCAAACTTAGTGGCATAAAATGCAACCATTTTCACATTTCTCAAGATTTTGTGGGTCGGGAATTTGGGGGCTGCTGGGCCGGGTGATTTTTCTGTGCCATGTCACCTTAACAGAGGTTACTTGGTGGTATTCAGTTGGCAGATGGGCTGGTCTGGATTATTTAGGCCAGTTTTACTTACAAGACTAGTTCCTTGGCAGGACCAGCTAGAAGACCATCAAGGGGAGCCTCTCCAACATGCAGGCCTTGGGACTGTCAGGTGACTCACGCGATAGCTCGGGGTTCCAACAACAGATGGAAGAGGAAGGCCTCTTTGGGCCTAGCCTTGGAAGTCATCTAGCATGACTTATAGCATGACTTCCTGGTCAAACAGCAGCCACAGGCTACCCCCATACAAGAGGAGGGCATGTAGACAGCACCTCTAGACAGGAAGGTCAGAAATGAGCAGCTGTTTTTAAACTAGCAACATGCTTGTGTGTGATATCTGGCCCCAGTGTATTTTCTGGCTAGACCCTCTTGTAGATTAACCCATTTTTGATACCTGATATATCAAGAGAGGCTCTATACTTAAAGCTCTCTCAAGCTTCCAGGGTTCCACATGTGACTGGCTTTTCCTCCAAGAGCATGTACAGCCACACTCCATCCTTGGCATCCCTAGAATCATAAAGACAATTGGTTGGAATGCAGAGAAGCTCTTCAGAAACAATGAGGTTTTCCAACATAATGGTCTTGGGGGCGTTGAGGAACAGGGAGACCAAAGGGATGGAAAGCCATCAGGGTGGACCCGAGACCATCCAGCGTGATGGCATGGTCAGACATGGAAAGGAAAATGCACAAAATCCCAAAGCCCTTGAGGAATGTGGAGATCATGTGAGGGATGGTGCTGAGGCAACACAGATATTTGTGGAAGGAAGAGGAAGGGAAGGATACTTCTTCTGTGGGCTACCTCTCTGGCTGGGTCAGGCTATGAGCTCTTTAGCCCTCTCACACTGTAGTGTTGAAGGTGCCATGTTGGTCAGGCTCACGTGGGACCCCCCTCTGTCTGCTCGAGGAAACCCTGCAGGCAATGAGCCTTGTGGACAGGTTTCCCTCCTGGTGTTCTTAAATATAGTGTCCCACATTGGTTCCAAATGAGCAGCACAGGGCTGGTCCTCTGGAGAGCTGGCTTCTATTTCTGGCTCTTCTCCTAATGTGCTGTTTCATTTGGGGCAGGTCACTTTCCTGCCATAACCTTCCCATGCTACAAGAATCTGAGTGGGTTAGGATGTTGGTGTCTTGCTCCACATGACACAGAGGAATGGGGAGGACCAGAAAACGAGACCAGTAATGAGGATCATTTGGTCTGGCGAAGAAATGGCTCAGGTTTGGCAGAGGGTAATAGAAAAATAGAGTATTCCAGCTAGAAAGAACCTTTAAAATTCTCCAGTTTGAGGGGTGCCTGGGTAGCTCAGTCAGTTAAAGCATATGACTCTTGCTTTGGGCTCAGGTCATGATCTCCCGGGTCTTGAGATCAAGCCCTGCATTGGGCTCCGCAATCAGCGGGAGTCTACTTGAGGAACCCTCCCTCTGACCCTCCCCCTACTCATCTCTCAAATGAATAAATAAACAAAAAATGAATAAATGAAAAAAAATGTTCTTTAGTTCGAGAATTCTTCACCTAGGATCTGTGGGCCTCTGGGTTAAATTTCAGGGAGTCTGCACGGCCTCGAAAGTTTTCTGAATAGTTGTTCTTTGATGTGCACATGTATGCTTTTTAGGGGAAAGATGCTTTAGCTTCTATCACATTCTGGAAAGGTCAGTGATCCAAAAATGGTTAAGAGCCACTGCTTTAGTCCACCAACGTTTCATGTGATTCCTAACCAGGAGGGATAAAGCCTCCCCAGATGAGATGGCATTCAGAAAGTGTGAGTGCATTTTTCCCATTGTCACCGTGATTGGGGGGACAAGACTAGCATTCAGTAGATGGGGGCCAGAGCTTCGTCGGGGGGAGGGGACAAGACTGAGCAATGAACTACCCTGCTCAAAGACCAGCAGCACCCGTGGAGAAATATCATCAGGAATTGAGACCCTAAGACGAGCAATGATTCTCCCTTTGCCACAAAGCTCATCAGCGGCCAAGTTGGGCTTTATTCATAAATCAGAGCAGGAAATGTGCCAGGAGTCCACATTGTTTTTTTCTCCTTGCCAACTGCAAATACGCTACAAAGAAAACCAAAGAATCAGAAATCTATCTCACCTTCAAAATATCCAGCAATTTTTAAAAAGAATCCCTGGGTTCTTGGTCTTCTTCACCACCATCTTCTTCACCCCCATCCTGAGGGAGGAAAGAAGTGCTTTACGTATTGGGAAGCCAGGGGGTATATAAATGAGCCTGATAGCCCTAAGTGGCATTGGTATATTTTTCAGCCACTGTGAATTGGTGACACCAAGCTTAGACTGTGAAACAGACTCTTCACATTTCAGAGACCCTGTTCTGGATGTCCCTTTCTCTAAAAAGGAAAGAAGCACTAATATACCAGCATAGCTCTCACTGCCTAATTCACTGCAAGCAAGTGGCAGGTGCCTCAGACTCTCTGGAATGAACTGGGAGGTGTTAGGCAGTATTGGCTATAAGTAAGGCCCATGGGGTCACCCAGAGAGGGGTTGACATCCTGGCTCTGCCTCTCAGTTCATGTGTGATCTCAGACAACATGCCTTAATCCCTCTGAACCTCAGTTTCCTCAACTGAAAAGTGGGGATAATAATCGTATCTATGAGGATTAATTGAGATAATCCATGTAAAGTGTCCCACAAAGTCCCTAGCATATGGCGCGGCTCAGTGAATGTTAGCTGTTATTACAAGCGATTATTATGACTGTGTCTGTGATTAAAGACAGCTTTGGGTTCAGAGTGTTGGTGCCAAAATTGCTTTCAGAGGACAAGCTCTGAGTTGGTTTTCAGTCTCGCCCAGCTGCCCAGAAAGAGAGCCGTAGACTGTTTGGGATTGGAGTCATAATGTTTACGAAGTGCCTACTGCACACTCCAGTTTGGGTGAAAGATTGATTTTCTTCCTGTGTGCACATCCCAGCATCACTTTACAAGTGGGCGAGAAGAGGCTCAAGAAATCATGTAGACGTCTCTCCTGCCTCAGTTTCCTGGTCTGTCAGAGTGTTCAGGTGAATGATGGCAGCCAGGGTGAGCAGAGGGGAGAGACCCCCAGAAGAGTAGGAGGTAACCATGGCACTGGGAGTCTTCAGACCTCACAGTTTCTTGGAGAGGGGATCCAGACTAAAGACAGCCCTGGACCATTTGCCAATCTCTCATCTTCATGGAAGGAGGTTGGCTGCAGGGCCAGCGGGGAATCGGAGGGGGAGACAGAGGCTCTATTTGACACGGGCCCGATCGCCGAGGCTGGAGGAGAAAGACTGCCATCTGACCACACTGCAGCCAAGTTCTCCTGGGGCCAAACCATTATGGTTTGGGTTGATCCCATTCTCGCTGCCACTGCTCTGGTTGATGCACAAAGGTTTGGGCGTTGCCAAGTCAGCTGCGGTCTTGGTTTGGAGAGGCATCCAGAGTGTGAATGGAAGTTGTACTTCGGGATTTCCCTTAGCTTCCAGCTCTAAAGATGAAGCCAACTTCTTTTTCTGCCATTTTGAGACCCATTCTTGGCTGGGTGGACAAGATAAATAATTTATCATCATCATCATCATTTATTTTATTTATTAAAGATCAATTACTCAGCAGCCCCTACCTTGTGATAATACTAACCTACAGCTGTGCAGCACTTTGCAGGTAATGCAGATGCCTGACACATAAACCCAACTCCAACATGAGGCACAAATCTAAAACAGAAGGTTGACTTGGACAGTTATTCTCTGATGCTAAGAGTTTAATGCCAGCTGTACCCCCAACTGTCTGTATAACTGAAGCAACCTTCTCTTGTGTGTTTTCACACTTGGAAAACGGGGTTTCCCCTGATGCAGAAGACGAAACCAAAATCAAAATGTCTTAAGATATTAAATGACACAATAATTTAGAAAGAGCCTGGCTGTAACACATCCTCATCTTGGGGGCTGCAGTGTGTGTGTGTGTGTGTGTGTGTGTGTGTGTGTGTGTGTACTGGTGCATGTGTGCAGGAACACACAATTCACGCCCATGTGCATTGGTGCCCATGTGCACACACACACAAGCCCATGCGTGCACACTTTTATACACAGTGGTGGATGAATGTTAGTGCCCAGAACAAAGAAAACTAAATGTATAAATACATGCCATTATGGCCAATAGCTGGATTGACTCCAATTTTCTCTGCAGATCCTTCCTTGTCCACCCTCTGGCCATGAAATGAGAGTATGTAGTATGCAAAGGATAAAGTAAATCTGGATTTCCTGGGGCTTGTGTTGGCATACCAAGCTCCTTTCAGATCTCTTTGCCAAGACAGAGCCGTGCCGGAGGCTTCCGTAGCCTGGGTAATAACTGAACTACCTTGCTCTTGGAGCTGAGGCACATTGTTTTGACATATGCCATACCTTCCGTCTTTCACTGCCTTGGGGCCAGAGGGGAGGGTATGCTTTGAACAATGTAAAATTCCTCTTCCAACAGCTGTGCAAAGCAAACTCACAGCTTTCAACTTCCATCTCAGGGCATCGAGCTTGCTTTTTGGATATGGGCTCCTTGTTCATTCTGGAATCTGTCTCTCTCATTTTCTGGCTTCCAAGAGGGACCAGTTTCAGAAATTCCTTTCTGAGGGGGGCAAGGAAACCTTTTGAGGTTCTCTCTTTTGTTTCATTTTGTTCTAGAATAGGCCTTCCCTGTTGACTGTGTGCCTTGTTTCCCCTGTAAGCCAGCAGCCCCTGAAAGTGGAGGACCTTGTCCTATCCCAGATCTCTGGCCAAGTGGTGTCTATGTCAGACAGTTTCCGAACCTGGAATTAAGTATTTTAACAAGAGGAACAGGAGAGCAGTCCATCTCCCTGCCTCTGTTCTCACCAGTTTTGACAGTGTTGATGCGGGTTCTGCCCAAGGATCAGGGCTCTCAAATGAGGTGTCACCAAGTGAAGCACAGAGAGGAGGCTCTTCCTTCCTCCGATCACTATTCCTTCTGGTTTGGGGGAACGCAGAGCATGCTGGTCGGAACCTTTTGGTGACAGCCATCCACTTGCTCTACAGTCTTGGTTCTATTTCTTGCCCTCTCTGAAGCTCAGCTTACATATACTTTTGTGCTTCATAAGACAGGGAACTTAAGAGTTGCCACCACTCCAGAGGCGTGCTCAGAGTGAATGAAGTGGGATTTAGGAAAGACCGTAGGGCTACAGCGGAAGAAGACGGGGCGGTGGAAACCCACATAGCCCTAGTCATGTGAGTTCATTTCTCATTTACTCGTTGTAGCCATTCCAAGTCGCTCCTTCCCTTCATCCCTTTACAAGCATTTCCCTCCCTTGTTGGTTTTGGATTCATCTTGCCCCCAGTGAGTTAACCTACGTGTTTCCAGTTTGAATCTCATCGTGCTATTTCCAGGCTGCCAACCCCCACGGGTGCTGGGGAATAATTGGTCTGTCCTCACCGGTGTTTGTAGCACCTTCCCTTTGAGCGTCATCTGTGCATTTTAATTAATCTGCCACTTTTTCCTCTCTCCTGCTTCCGGATCATTAATAAAGAGATTAACCAAAACCAGACCAATCCCCAGTGGAGGCTCCACCAGGATCTCTCTCTCCCAGCAACCAGCCTTGTCATGGGTCAGAACATCTTCATATGGCCCCACTGACTTATTTTCAGGCCTCGGGACCTGGGTTCAGAACAAAGACAATTTGAATTAATTTTGCAATTAAGATATGGGGTCCAAGCTTAGCCAGTCTTCTATATGGCCTTAGTTTAATATTTCCACCACATTCCTTTCCTTTTTGTCATTCTACTTTAAATCTGTCGCTTTCCCACCTCTCCCCCTTTCCAGTCCCTGAACAAGATATTAGGGTTATCTGGCAGGATGTAGTCTTTTGAGCCCTTAACATTAGTCAGAGACCATGTCATAGCTGCAGGAATTCTCCAAAGAATTAGGCCCTTCTGGATACAGCTGGACAGTGTCCTTGTTAACCCAGCCAGAGAAATGCATTTGCCTCCAGAGGATGTGGCTGTACCAGAAATAACGAAATGTCTTGAATTTGCATATTAAAAACTTGGCACATTAAAAAGTGCGTCCACTTTGATCTCGCCTCCTCCCTGAGGACAGCTAGAGCACAGCCCCTATGCCTTATTTGTAAGTCACCCTGATTTCCAGCACTAGCTTCAATGCCAGGCCTTGAGATGGTGTGTCTGGTGCTCTGTCCACTACAACACATGGCCTCTGCAGGGATGAGTGACCGCAGAGGGACCAGCCTTGGAGGACATCGGGCCTAAGGGGGACAGGAGTTTGTTTACTTCCATGGTGAACACTTTCACAGGGAATATGGGGAGGAGGAAACAGGAGTGGTGGCCTCAAACACCTAGAAATTCTGCCCAGAGCTGAGGATTCTTGGGGAGGTGCTCGACCTGCAGCTGCCTTGGTGCCAGCCTTGGAACTTGAACTTCCTCTGGAAATAAACTCTCTGGAATGTTCGAGAGCAGGGACGGACAAACCCTATAGCGTAATCCGTAAGGGCATCAATTCCAGAGCCAGACTCTGATCAAATCCTGGCTCAGCTGCTTGTTAGCTGGTTATTAACCATCTTGTGCCTCAGTCTCCCCATCTGAAATGGGGAATGTTAGTACCTACCCCACAGGAGTTGTTACCAAGATTAAAGATCTAATGTGTGTTGGTCCCTGGCACATTGCATTTTTGTTCCTGATGCCCCTACTCCAACCAGGCTAAACCTTCACTCCACACGTGGGCAGCAAGCAAGGTCTCTAGGTCCATGGTCAGGAGGAGACATATGTACTGGGAAGCTAGTCATGGAGAGGTAAATTGGAACTCAAAGGAGAGCGCCCCAGGTGTTTGTGTGTGACAGGACAGACACGGGTGGCTGTGGCTCAGGTTCTGTCCCACCCCAGTCTCCACCCAGCTTTCTTTTCCATTTCAGCCGCTTTGCCCAAGAACCCTGTGTGTGTGTGTTGTAAACTGAGCCAGAAAGGAGAAATCAGAAATTGCTCTCTTTTGAGTATTTTGAGGGATGGTGAAACCTTGTAGGAATGTTGCTCCAGGGACTGAGAAAACACCATATGTGGGAAAGCATTTCTAAGTGAGGAAAATAGCATCTGCTAGTTGGTCAGGATCTTGGAAAACTCCGAGCAGGGGAAATGGGCACTGGGGAGAGTGTAGGAAGGGGGTTTTACTGAGGTCTTTAACAGGTCTTTTTCCAATTATAGCCAAGAAGAGCCTGGGGACCATGGCCTACTTCAGAGCCAGGCCTTGTATTTTCTTTGGGAAAAGAGGGCAGAGTTGAGTGGCTTCCAGACCAGGCTTGGCAGAAGCCCATACAGGATCTCAGGCCAGTGAGCAGTGTCTTGGGCAGGTCTCGATGGTGGTAGGCACTCATTCACTAAGCAGACATTGAGACTCTGCAATGGACCAGCCCCATGCTAGGCAGCAGGCACGTGTAGATGAAGAAAGCATGGCCCCTCAGCCAAGAGAAGACCTAAGGCCAATGATAACACAGTAGGATGCCTGGGTGGGGGTCTCTGTTAACAGTGACCAAAAGAGAAGGAGCATAGAGGCCCTTCTAAATTGAAAACTTCGCCGATGTGCCTTGCTTGGGTCAAGCCAGGACTGCCTTCCTTTCTTCACTCCCCACTCCAGGGAGCTAGTCTTCTGGGGAAAGCCCATCCCAGCAGATGGGGTGGAAGATGCAGGCTCCGGGGACCAGAGGGAGCCAGAGATCAGATTGAGGCCCTTCGTGCCCCAGCTTATTCAGAAACCACTTCACAGCTTCCCGTACTTGTTTGCTTTTGAGATTTGCCTCTTCTCTGTCCTTCCAATTTGCAATAATCTTTTCTTCTCTCACAACTCATGTGGCTGGTCTGAGATCCAAGTACTTGCTAGCAGTGGCATTTGGGAGAAAGCTCTGTGTTGGTACAGATTGCTGTGGGCTGTATGCGGAAAAAGGAATTCCTGAATTCAGCTGCTAGGTACCTCGCACGTGTGCGTGGAGGACGGGCGTGCAGCGACTCTGCTGCCTCAGAGAACTCAAATCCACGTTCAGTGAACATTCCCAGGGTGCCGCTACATGCCAGACACTGTGCTAAGAGCTCTCATATAGATTTCATTATGAACCCCTCACAATAATGTTGCTTATGTACAAAGCCACATTTATTTATTGAGCTTTAGAACCGGCGTCCTCTGTCACTCTCTGCCATTACTGAGAAGTCTAATCTTAGACGACTCCTTCCATCCCCACCCCGGGCCTCAGTTTCCTGACTTGTAAAAATGAGGGGTTTACACAGGTTCCTTTCAGCTTCAAACATCTGTGTTTTGGAGAGGTCTAGTTGCAACATTCTTGGACTTGCTCATTATGAGAAAGCTACAAGCAGATTATCAAGGTGGCAGCCACAGGCACCCCTGCTGGGTTTTAATGCAGCCTTACAAGTGGGTTAGAAACCCTTCCCAGTCTGCAAATGATTTATTCCCACAACTTATCTCAAGCATCATGGTAAGGTTTTGGATTTGATGGTAAGAAACAGTGCAGCTCCAGAAATAGATAGGACCAATGCTAAGAGGCATTTGGAAACTTTCTTATATTATTAATTTTTTGTATGTGTCTCACCCCCACCCCGACCCATGGTGGCCTGATTTCTTTGTGTTGAGTTTCTGTGCATAGGACCCGAGAGGGACAGAGTTGTCTAAAAGAGTCAGAAGACCTGGGTTCTAATCAATGCCTTGGGTCCCACAGGCAGTGCACAGCAAGTTGGGCCGGTAGGAGCAGTCCGCCCAGGTGCAGTATTGTCCAGGCAGAAGCTAAAAATAGTAATAAAATCAACTACAAGCCATTCTGCTTTTTATAATCCGCATGCTCTGGCAATTCTGAGCCATATCCATGATACGATGTTCCTTCCTGACAATCCTGACTTCTCCCACTGCCCCATTTAGTTCCCACATTTCTTTTTCTTTTTTTAAGATTATTTATTTATTTATTTGAGAGAGAGAAAGAGCAAGAGAGCACGAATGGGGTGAGGGACAGAGGGAGAAACAGACTCCCTCCTGAGCAGGGAGCCCGACGTGGGGCTCGATCCCAAGACCCTGGGATCATGACCTGAGCCAAAGGCAGACACTTAACCAACTGAGCCACCCAGGCGCCCTTAGTTCCCACATTCCTTAGTTGCCACTGCCCAGAGGAGGAAAGCAGGTCAGGTCGTCATGAGAGCCTTTTCATCTGGCACATCCCCAGGGTCTCCCCGCCAGACTGCAGCTGAAGTTATGGCCCCTGTCCATAGGTCTGAACGTGATCCCCTCCCATGCAGCATTGAATGGGCTTTGCCCATCCCTCCCGACCAAAATGGATGGCTGCTCTCACCTTCAAACAATTTCACCAAAATGGAACATCCTAGCTCCTGCAGCCAGGGCTGGCCTCATGGGTGTGCAGCCAGTAAACATCGTCCAAGGCCCTGCACTCAAGAAAGGGACCCCACACTCAGGGTTTAATGTTCTGTGGTTGCCATTTTGAAATTCCTAATTTTATCTTCAAATATGTGTTTTGTAAGTGAGGTCTGATGGGACAATGGAGCATGCACCGGGAGGCTCGCAGTCTTGTCTCAAATGCAGTCACCCCACCTGCCACCACCCTGCCTCTAAATTATTTTCACACAAAGCCCTGCAAATTAAGTCATTCTGCCTTCAGCCACCCTCTCTTCTATCCCAGCCTCCCCGCACCCAGACCTCGACCTCCACCGTGTATTCACAGTGGTGTGGACACAGGGGCAAGGCACAGGCAGGAAGGGGCTCCTGGCCTTGGAGAGGAGGGAATCTAGTGAGTAAAGCATGGAGAGCCCTGAGGCCTGTCATACCTGCTGCCACAGCCAATCCAAAACCTGCCACAGGAATGCCAAGGAAGTGGCGGTTGCTGCTTTTGGGGGCCTTGCAGCTTTTGGGGGGCCACGTAGAAAAGTTTGCTTTCCAACCAGGCACTGAAGAATGAGTGTAGTTTCAAAAGGAGAGGTGAGAAAAGTGTGCCAGCAGAAGGGAAAAGCATGTGCACACGGCTCCTAAAGCTTGTTCAGGCAGTTTTGGAAGAGCAAATGGGCTGGGGCCAGGCCGCTGCACCAAAAGTGCAGAGGACTCCTCTACCCTGTGCCTTTCTCTTCCTCCTTCAACTGCAGTTAGGTTTTCGTCATCTATATAATGAAGGAGCTGGATTCAATGCTCTCTTTACATGGCTCTTCTCCCCCTGGGCTTCCTTTTGAATCCCCAGTCCACTGGCACCATCCATCTTTCTTCTTGTCCATGCACCCTTGTCATTACCCAGCTAATCCGTACATCGACTCTCATTCTCTCTGGGACTTCCCCTCGCTGACCATCCTTGATCAGTTACCCTGTGTAGCTTACAGTGGCTGGGCTTTGGGAGGATTTAATAAATTGTTTTCTGATAGACTCTTAGTCCCAAATTGCTTTACCGCAGCTGTATTCCATTTGGAGTGGGGAGAAAGGGCATGCAATTCTAGCTGCATGCATGCCATACATTTTGTGTTCAAGGTTCATATTGTTGGGCCTGCAACACTGAAGGAAATGTCAATTATATGCAGAGTGGGAGGGAGAGTAGTTATCCTGTGGGAACCACTGTCTTAGGATAATAGATTCTTAGAGCGGTCTCTAGGGGTGGGCAGCAAAGCTAGAATTGGCTTTGACCTTGAAGGAGTCAGTTGTCCACAAGAGTGGTTCCCATGGAAGGAAGATGATCCCCTTATCAAAGAGGTGGGCCAAGAGCCAGGAGGAGGAAGTTGGAGCAAAGTGCCTGCAGCATTGCTGGCCTTTGGGGACAAGAGAGCAGTACTTCAGACAAGATGGGGAAAGAGACTGCATCTGGAAATCCCAGGAGCGAGTTAGCGTGGGCAAGCTCAGACACGGGTACTTGGTAAGCAGTGCTGCTTCTCTGATTCCTGTGTCTCTTGTTAATTTCCCTTCTGTTTTCCCCCTGGATTTACTAAAGTCTCTCTGCAAATACCAAAGGTGAACCAAGGGAAGGGCTCTTATTTTCCATGCTTAGAACCTTTTAGAGGAAACCGTGAGCCCCAGGGGGCCAGTGAGGTGGTAGCAATGGTAACTAAGGTTTGGCTACCTCACCAGGTGGTGTGGATCACAGAGCGCAGGTGGAGATCACTCCTGCTGCCAGCCCTCCCCGCCTGAAGAGTCTCCTTTCGGAGCCAACCTTCAGAAAAGCTGGGCTTTGCTCTAGTGAGGGAGAGAGGAGCCAGAAAGGTGTCTTGAGATCAGCCCTATAATTCCATAAGGACCCAGCGGAAACGGCGTGTCGAGGTTCTGTTCTGGCCACAGAAGGAGAGTGTGGATGGGTTCAAGTACAATTTAAATGAGGAGATAGCAAAATGAAAATGCAACCCCCCCAAAAAACATTGTGTACTAGAAATGTCACATTAAAAGGCCAAACAAGGGGGAAAAAAGAATCCACAAGGAATCTCGCTGTTCACGGCAAGTCCAGCCCATTCACTTGAGCTGTTTTGTTGCTGTGCCTCCAACTTCTGCAGGTAGTGCTCTGGTGGGGAGGGGGTCTCTGGGAAGCAGTTTGGTGCCCTGGTGAGGCATGTCTGTTGGAGAGCTCGGCCAGGCCCTCTCACAGAGTGGGGAGCAGCCCCTGACCCCCCGTGTTCATTACAAGGGCGGGAGAACAGCTCCACCAGACACTGCCTGGCCAGGGATGGGCCGTTCTGATGCTGCAGTGTGCGGGCAGCTGACCCACCCCCAGCCTCAGGGTATTCCTACCAGGGACCCAGATGCTGCAGAAGGTGTAGGGGGGAGGGCGGTAGAGCTATGTTCCTTAAGACCATTGCAAGTCTGCTCCTGTTGCTAAAAGAATGTAAATGTGCCTTTATAATTTTCAGGTACGACTTCATAATTTGCCAAGGTGGAGCAGGCGATGGTCTTCTCAGGCTCAAGTGATATTTAAAGAAGTGGCAGGATGTCATCCACACACAACAGAAGTCTGCAGATAAGAGCAGACCTCAAATGCAGACCTAACTTTCTGTCTAGGAAAGAGGGCAGAGGCGGAAGTCCTAAGTGCGAGCCTCGTCCTCCCTCTGTCCTGGAGGCTCTTGAGGGCCCAGGTCCTGGGACAGCCCTAACTCTTCTATACCCCAGACCTTACCACTCAGGTTTTTGGTTTATTTAGTTTAATAAAAAAATTACTTTGCCCCCTCTGTCATTCATGAGCACAAGACACACATACGCGCGTGCACACGCACCGCTCTTTCCCCAGCACGCAGCCACCATGCTAGAGGAAAGATGATTGAGGGAGAAGCAGGTGGAATTCCAGGAGAAAAAGGTACTTTAGAGATTCAAAGAACTCCTATGGAGGCAGTATTTCCCAAGGAAGGAAGTTGACAGCCCTGGTCTCCGGACATCAGAGAGGAGCCTGGGTGTTCTTGCTGGCTCTCACAGGGTACTCAGCCCAGAATGATGTGGATTCAGCTGCCACAGCCTGCCATTAACCCTTGTGTTTCCTTTTCAGATCTTACAGGTGAACAAGGTGATGTCCATCTTGTTTTATGTGATATTTCTCGCGTATCTCCGTGGCATCCAAGGTAACAACATGGATCAAAGGAGTTTGCCTGAAGACTCGCTAAATTCCCTGATTATTAAGCTGATCCAGGCAGATATTTTGAAAAACAAGCTCTCCAAGCAGATGGTGGACGTTAAGGAGAACTACCAGAGCACCGTGCCCAAAGCGGAGGCCCCCCGCAAGCCGGAGCAGGTAGAGCCCGCCAAGTCGGAATTCCAGCCCGTGATTGCGATGGACACGGACCTGCTGCGGCAACAGAGACGCTACAACTCGCCACGGGTCCTGCTGAGTGACAGCACCCCCCTGGAGCCCCCTCCCTTGTATCTCATGGAGGATTACGTGGGCAACCCCGTGGCGGCCAACAGAACGTCGCGGAGGAAGAGGTACGCGGAGCACAAGAGTCACCGAGGGGAGTACTCCGTATGCGACAGCGAGAGTCTGTGGGTAACCGACAAGTCATCGGCCATCGACATTCGGGGACACCAGGTCACGGTGCTGGGGGAGATCAAAACCGGCAACTCTCCCGTCAAACAATATTTTTATGAGACAAGATGTAAAGAAGCCAGGCCTGTCAAAAACGGTTGCAGGGGGATTGACGATAAACACTGGAACTCTCAGTGCAAAACGTCCCAAACCTACGTCCGAGCATTGACGTCAGAAAACAATAAACTTGTGGGCTGGCGATGGATACGGATAGACACCTCCTGTGTGTGTGCCTTGTCGAGAAAAATCGGAAGAACATAAATTGGCATCTCTCCCCATATATAAATTATTACTTTAAATTATATGATATGCATGTAGCATATAAATGTTTATATTGTTTTTATATATTATAAGTTGACCTTTATTTATTAAACTTCAGCAACCCTACAGTATATAAGCTTTTTTCTCAATAAAATCCGTGTGCTTGCCTTCCCTCAGGCCTCTCCCATCTGTTAAACCTTATTTTGTGACCCGGCTCTTGGGAGCTGCCCTGTAAAATCTATGTACACCAGTATTCTGCATTCAGTATTTGTCAAGGCCATGACTGTCGTTTTAGTAAACTTGTTAAAATCAGATGCTGTCAGAGTTGTGTGTAGACACAGTGATGCCCCCCCTTCTGGTATACTTCATGTTTGATTGGTTCATTAAACGCACTGTTGGCACGTCCGCGGGAATGATACACGGTAGCTTTGAGAGCCACACTTCATTCTGGCCAGCAAGTTCACTGTCGGGGACTTGCTCTCCCTTCTCTGCTGTCACTCTTTCCAATTAGAACTCTGATTTGCTCCAACGTTATGGTCCCGGAACAATAACAACAAACCTGGCAATGTTAGTTGTGGAAGTCTCTTTTCAGCACATTTGTTGTTTGGGGCTTTGGGGTTAAGGGTTGGATTTTTTTTTTTTTTTTGGCTACGGTTTTTGTTTTGCTTTCTGTAAGTGGTTTCATCCTTTTAGGCATATAGGAAAAAATGTTTAAACTCTTTGTAACAGAATAATTTTATGGCTACCCAGAAGCCAGCTGAAATAGATCATGAATAATCTATAGACAGAAGAGAACTTTCTCATTAGAGATCCTCTGGGTGCATGGCCTCCCCCTTTCTCCAGGGGCCCCTCCTAGAGCTGTATGAGAAATTGGAAAATGCTCACACTTTGGAGTCAGATCTGGGTTCAAAATCCCAGGTCCTCCCTTCCTTGTGACTGGGGGCAAGGCTTTAAAGGCTCTCCAGAGCCTGGGGTTCCTAGGGTCAGAAAGTCACCTGGGATTCTTGCTAACTCAACAGGGCTAACAGGAGGACTCCACTAAATAACCACTGTGGACTTCTTAGCATGGGGCAGGCATTCGAGAGAGTTCCTTCTTCCTTCCCTTCCTCTCCTTTCTTAGCTATCATATACCTCTGTATCATTTTTGGTGGGTTTATCATTCTGAGACGTAAGAGCTCAAACAGAAGGAAGGTGCTACTGAGTCTGAGAGATCCCTGTGGTGATGGCCACACCCGCCTGCAGAAGCAGGCCTGAGGAAGACACAGTGGCTCCCCCAAGCCCTTTGCCCCTGGGAAGCAGACATTCCCCCCCATTCCCCCCGGTACTGAAGCCCAAGGGCTCTCATCTCCCATCTTGTCAGAGGCCTGAGTACCCACTGTTCAGCTCTGCAGCCCTTCCCTGGGTTGTGCTGCTTTCAAGGTCCGAGTGTTCTCTATCTAGAGCAGCCCATGCCCCCGATAAAGCATGCGTTCTTTATGTGACATGAACCTCTTGAAACAGCCTCAGCAAATTTCAGTGGCTTTGGTTAAGAGCACCATCATATTGCACTCGATGCCGGACGTCTAAGATACGAAGGCAGAACATGAGGAATTGGCCTTGTGCCACCTTCTGCAGGGCACTTGCAAACACGGCCACCCTTCCTCGTCACACGTCCGTTGAGGTAGGCATTATCACCTCCAGTTTATAGGCAAGGAAACGTGCTGAGGATATAACCGGCCCGTGGTCATTGAGCGAGCAGGTAGCAGAGCTAAGAGTTAAATCCGTGCCTGGAATGAGGACCACGGTCTTGTTTCCTCTTCATTAGGCCTGCTCTGCCCCCCTTCTATGCATCACTTTGCATTTCAGAATGAACATTACAGTCCTAGGGACATGGAAAGCATAGTTGCCTGCATGGAAACCTTTTGTGGTTCCTGCTTCGTGAGCAAGAACGCAATGAACCCACTGATAAAGTAACGTCTGTCTTATGGTGGAATCCAAGCCCTCTTCTCAGACTGAAACTAATGGTCCTCTTCTGGACTTGCTATTCCAAGTAGGTAGAAGGCCTGTCTGGAGGGTCTGCCTGCCTGGGGAGATGGGCTTGGGAGACAGAGCCCCCCCGCCTGGGAAGGCATTGTTCCTAAACAACAGGGCCCCAGCAAAGGAGTTTGCCGGCACGTGGAGAGCGAATCTGGAGCAGCGTGCTTCTGGGCAGCGTGCAGCTCTGGTGACAAAGTGAGCCTGGGGATGAGATGAAGACCTTCCGGAAAGGAACTCCAGCCTTCAGGCCATGGGGATGGCTTTGCTTCCCCCATGCTGGGTGGCAGAGCAACAAAGCCTTACCCGGTTCCATGTGAGTAACTTTACTGGCATAAGAGGGCGTTCAAGTGCTGCGAAAGTCAACACGTCGGGCTTACGGGCCCGGGGCAGAGCCTTCCTCAAGGTTCATAGGAGCCCTGCTTCTATCAAGTGTACATACTTGCCATTGTGATAGCTCCATAATTAAACTCTCCTGTGCCACAGAGGAGACCTGGCGGGCTGGTGTCTGGCTCTGGGAGAACTCCACACTCGCCTTCATCTCTCTGTACTCCCTGGTTTCCTGTTGGAGCTTCCAGACACAAGCAGGTGTGCCGCAGTGTGAAGAACTTCCCCGGACAGGCGGAAACGTGCTCTGGCCCAGCTTTGTTGCCAACCACAGCCGCATGTCCTCAGATAACTCACCTGTCCTGATGGGAGCTTTTCAGCAACACGAGATTCTGCTGTGCGGAGGGGCAGTGGCCAGACTGGATGGACCGTCCTCACTTCCTTAATGGCAGCTACAGGGAGAAGCTCTGCTGGCCATTGGGGGGATTCTCTCTGCCCTCCCATGAGTCTCTCAGGTGCCTCCATCTACAAGCTGTGTGAACTTGCATACATTGCTAAACCTCTCTGAGCCTTTCTTTCCTGGTCTGTGAAATGAGGGTAATGCCTACAACATAAGATTGTTTTGCCATGTAATGAAATCATCCGGCTCTTGGCTCATAAGTCACTTCGAGGGTTACTGATGAAGATGATGATGATTAGCTATCGGGGGATTTGCACGGGTCCACATTTTGGAATTCTGGTAGAAACTTGCAAACTTCCAGGTGGAGGATTAGCCCTAATTAAAGTGTATCAGTCACCAACCCCCCAGGACGCAGTCTCCAAGGGAGCATTTCCCTTGGCCTTGTCTCCCTGACAGGCCTTGAATCCTCAGTTGACACACCAGGAAAAGTATTTCTGACCCTCCTTAGCAGAACTACTAGAACCTGTTTTCCTGATGTGTGTGCACGTGTATTTTGCAAATTCATGACACAGTCTTGTTCTTGCTAGCTCTCCCTCTGGCTTGTGTCTAACAAAGCTTTCTCCAGCCTGGTCTTTGGTTCATTTGGTTCTTTGCATTGGCATTTTTGAGGATTTCTTTGCCGTTCCCTTTCCCGTGTGTGTGTTCGTGTGTGCTTTTCACTTTAGTCCATGTAAGAAGCTCTGCTGAGGTTTGCAGAAACCATCTGCATTTATTTTATCACCTTTGAACATGTGTTCAGAAATGAAATCCGTGTAGTCAGTTTATGGCTACCTAGAGATTTGTTTGGCTTCACCAGGAAGACGCATCTCCCAGACTTCAAGCGTGGACGGCCTTGGGCGTGCAAACCCAATGCCAGGTCCCCAGTTAGGCCTGGCTTTGCCTCCTAGAGCTCCAGCTCTGCTCAGCCCCGCAGAGGGTACTGTGAAGCCGGGAGAATAGCCAACAGCCTGCAGCAGCCCCTCCTCCCACTCCAACCCCACCCCTACCTCTGCCCACCCACTCCACCACCGTCCTCACCTCTGGCCCAAGGTCTTTGAATGTGCTCTGTTCCACAGACCCAGAAAGAGCCACAGCCACTGAAGGCTGAGCCTCTCCACTGGAACCTTCTTCAGCCTAACCCCCACCTCTAAGGAGACCCGAACTCCTTACACATGCATTGTCAAGTTACCCTGGAAGAGTGGCTGTCTCAAAGGCACACATGTTCACGACAAGCTGCAATGCAAGCACCTCTGTGTTAGCTGGGACCCCTGGGTCCTTGTTTGGTTCCAGATGGAGGCTGGCCCTGCAGGGAAAACAGAACCACAGAGTCGGTCAGAAGCCCTCTGACGGGCAGTGGGTTGGTTTCCTTCACGGCTGGCCTGTATTTGGTGACAGCATACAGAAGGCCAATGAAACAAGCACAGATGTGCCTGTGGCAGGGGCCAGGGGTGCAGAGAAGCAAAGAGGTGGAAGGCAATGGCCCAGAGATAGCAGAAGCCTTTTCTAGAAGCCACCTACCACTGATGAGTTTGGCTGAGTTTTACAGAGTTCACTTAATGACATTGCCTGTCAATTACAGAAGGCTCCATGGCAAGAAAACATAAAAGTTTATTGGAAAATTATGAAACACTCTTTAGAGTTAGATGGTTTCTCACATGGAGATGTATGGAGGTGGGTGGGCGTGTGTGTGTTTGCATGTATGTGTGCATGCGTGTGTGTGTGTGTGTGTGCGTGCGTGTGTGTAGCTGCTTTGATTTCCTAACCACTGATGTATTGCATTTTTTTAAGAAAAGGTAATGCTCAAAAAGAATGCTCCGGAACACAAGTTTAACCTTTAGGAGACGGAGCTGGTAGCCAGCTGGCGAGCATATGGAAAATGAACATTCTTGGGACTAGAAAACAGGCTGATCAGGGTTGAGGATTTACAGACAGAAAAGGCATGAGGCAGACTCCACCAGCCAAAACAGAAGGAGCTGGATTTGTGGGTTTTCTGATTTGATAGGAACACTGGAAGCTGGTGCTGGGTTTAAGGGGTAGAAGATAAGGCCAGACCAAAGAATAATTATAATGGTGATCATTTGCTGGCTGATCCCTCCACGTAAAGCCTGTGGGCACCTGGTCGTTTTAACTCCTTCCTGAAATTGAGAACACTGGTTTTAAAAAAGTTGTCACTTGCCCCCCTGAGCAGCTGGTAAGGGCAAGGGCCCAGATCAGAGCCCCAGAGGCCTGTGTGGTTTGGAGGCACAATGCTCTTAACTGAGTGAGTGACACAGTAATGGAGAAGATGCCAAGTGCTTCAGGGGCTCCTGAAGGCTGGATCGCGATGGGGTGAAGGGAGCGAGGAAGGTGGCAGGCTCTTGGAATGCAGGGGAGATGGACATACAGTACAGCAGAGATGACAATGATCGTTTCACCCGAGGGAGCTGCCAGACTCAGGGCAGTGGCTGCTGCAGGAGGAAACTTCAGTGGGTTGGCGAACACAAGTGGCCCTCCCAGCCCACACCTTCCATCCTCCAGCCCAGAAGCTGGACAATCGCTGTGCCAGGGGAAGGTGGTGGTGCTTTGTCCCTGAAGTGTGAAGACCAGCATTGCTGTATTATTTCTCTGGGTCTTTTGCAAAGAGATAGAAGATGGGAATTTCACATTTGGATAGAAACTTTCATCCTCCCTTACAAGGCAAAAATCTGTATTTTATTTATTCAATCCTTTTCTTTTTAATTTGTAGAATTCCTATGAGATGTCATGCACCCTGTTCAAGCATATGGACTAAGCCCAAGAGATGTTATCTCTCCCAGGAGAGCAGTGTAGAAAGGATGGGACCTTAAGGTAGATCAGCTTACAGTGGCCTACATAATTTCCACATCTTTTCTATAAGGCTCTATTTTAAAACGGCTCTAAATATCCAAGAGAAATCCGTTCCCAGCGTTAAAGCCACATCCGCAGATATAACATCTATAACTAAATTGTCAACAAAAGGACTATACGAACCTAGAGAATAAGCAACTAAGTGCTGCTTGGGACAATTGAAGAAGGCTTCACGGAGGAGGTGACCTCTGAGCTGGCTCTTAACAATGTGTAGTAGTTGATAGGGAAGAATGAGAGGAAGGGTGCCCCAGATGGAAGAATAGCCTACAAAAGTAAGTAAGGGTGAAAGGGTCTGACACACATGGAGAAAAGTAAAAGGTTTGGAGTAACAAGAATTTCATGACTATAGGAAGCTGGAGAGAGAAGCGGGGACAGACTATTTCAAAGTCATGTGTGAAAGTCTATGACATTTGTTTCTGATTATTCGAGTACCCCCAACCTTAGCATCAGAATAACCACTGGGAAGCCTTCTTAAAACTGATTGCTGGGCCCCATCACCTGAGTTTCTGATTCCTTAGGTCTGGGGTGGAGCCTGAGAATTTGAATTTCTAACAAGTTCACAGGTGATGGCACTGCACCCTTTGAGAATCACTGGTCTACTAAGCAATGAGGTGTCAACAAGGGTTTTTTCACCTATTTTTTTAAGAAGATGATTTTGGCGACAGTATAACTGACACACAGACTGGAGACAGGTTGATAGCTGAAAGATCAACAGTACATAACTCAAGAGAGGGGACAGGCTAAGGAGAAGGCAGTGTGGGTGGGGAGACACATCTGGTTGGAGAAGCATCTTTGAAATGTTATCAGTAAGATTTGGTCACCTCTGGATATGGAAGGTGGGACAGGAAGGTGTTAAGGAAGGCGACCACAACATTCTCGAGGCATAATGGTTCTAAACCAAATTCAAGAGGACAGCGAGACAAGTGGGTTTGAAGGCAGGAATGACAGACAATGAGTTTGAGGGGGCCATGAGACATCAAGGTACAAAGACCCAACAGACAGATATCAAGATAGCTTTATGCTTGGCACTATGAACGAACAGTTCTTACTTATTTAAGAATATTCCAGCATAGATAAGCCATTTGCAAATGGGTCTAGTCGAAGCTCAGTGGATGGGTCAAAGCTCATCAGCAAATCAGGGTGTGGCATCTGGATCCTCTGGGGATCTGTGGTCAGGCCTCCACTGCCTGTGATCTCTTCCACCCTCCTTTATCACTTTGAAACCTGGACAGACAGCTTGGGGATGACTGAGGAGAAGCAAATGAATATTCTGAGGCTCCGGGCAGTGGCATTCCCTGGAGATATGACTCGGCAGCCCACTTGAGGATACTACCATCAGGGACAATTCAGGTTACAGTTTAAAGGGAGAGGTCAAATGTTGGGTAGTTGAAATCTAAAGATTCTGTCAAAAAAGACTTACTGTGGTTCTATTTTATTTTCTGTGCTAGGACCTTTACCAGTTGTTAACGTGCCTGCTTGAAAGCCTCTTGGTCAAACAGGAAAATAAAAGATTCCTCTCTCTATTAGGAAAATCCTGGAAGGAGCCAACACCCCTGCTCTGAAGGTGTAGACAAGCCATGCCCCTCTGCCTTGAATGCTCTTCCTCTGCCCTCCACTCCCCTGGTCGGACTCACTCTGCTCAGTCTTCAGATCTCAGTTTGTAAATTCCGTTTCCCTGGGGTACCTCTCCTGAAACCTCCTCCTGAGTTCATTACCCAGCCTTCCCCACCACCATGTGTTCCCATAGCACACAGAATTTCACCTCCTGCCACAGAACACCACCGAAGTCACTTCTATGGTTATTTGTGTGATCACTTGTTATGTATGTTGCCCCATTTGGCTGTAATCTCTGTAAGTAGCTACCAAATGCTGGGCACCATGCTCTCGGGAGACATGCAATCAGTATTTATAGCACAGACGAATGAATGAGGCCCTTTAGTAAACTGGGATTACAACAGGAAGAAGGATTTGGGTCAAACTTAAAGGAGAACGGATTAATGTAGAAGACTGTATTGCTCTTTAGTTATTTGGACGTCGATGAGGAGTTAGGGGAATATGTTTTGGAGGCCAAAAGCTCCAGGTCACACATCCAATATTCTACAATCATAATGTCCCTCTCAGTCCTAAGCTTGGAGCCTCCATTATTCCATTGGTGGAAATGTGGGGACAAGAACCCGAGCTAGAAGGAAAAAACTTTCAAAGCGAAGCTTAGGGAAACACAACACGAAGCCGTGAACCAGGGCTACGTTTACACTGCTTGTAAATAAAGCCCTTCGTGTACCAGTGAAGTGGTCATTCAACCATTCGAGCGTGCATTCATTCAACAGATTTCCATAGAGACCCACCTACGTGCCCACTCTCCTCCTGGGCATTGATTAATATAATGACAAACAGGCAGATGATGCCCATACCTTAATAGAGCTTCCCGTATAGAACGTGCAACAGGAAAAAAGAAAGGAAGAAGCAAAAGTGTATATAAAAATCATTTCAGGCAGTGGTAACTGCTAAGAAGAAATCTGAAACAGGCAAGGATAGGAATGAGCAGGGAGCAGGAGGGGGCAGGGGCATTGTGCTTCTGTTATACCCCGTGTATTGTCGTGTTTAAAATGCTTACCGCTGTGAAATTCAAGCCTGACACGTCAGTATACCTAAGGGAAGCCAAACACACTTCACGTACTCTGAGCAATTAATGGCCCTAATTGAAGCGTGGGATCTGTAACCAAAAGTCAAAAGTCAGGCTTTGGCAATGGAAGTGCAAACAGGGCCCAATGAATGAATCATCTCTGGGCAAAGCTTTTTATCAGAGACCTTAGGCACCCCATTTCTCCCTTTTGCATAGTGTTGCTTTTTGCCAGAGGGTCTTCTCCAACCCTCCCTCCCTCTGAGGGACTTTTTATCCTGTCAAACCTGTTCCATTCCAGAGAAACAAGACTCAGTCACTCCCTCCTCCTGTCTGGGAGGGCCTTCTGGTCCCCCTCCAGATGCTGAAAGCCCTGGGGTGTGGGGAACAGGTGGTGGGCAGGGCCACTCCCTCTGAAATTCTGTGCCTCTGGCTCCTGGGAGCAGCTCCCCAACCAGGGTAGGTGGAGTGGTTTGCCCCACCCAAGGCTAGGTTTCGGGCTTGGGTACTCCAAGGGAACTTTCTTCTAATCTAAGTCATACTTCAAGAAAACTGTGCCTGTGGCCCCATCACGATGACTTCTCTTGAGACTGTAGTGGAATCATCTGTATTCTGCAAGCCTCAGTTTTCCTTCCTGAAAAGTGGGTATAAAAACATTTCTCCTTCAATTACAAAGTATCGTGGGTGCTCTACCAACCCACCTTAAAAATGAGTGGCTGGGGTAAGAGATTTGAGACTATAAGGAAAGGAAAGCAGGGTGACATCTAAGCAGCACCAGAAAGACCGTTAGAACTACTTCCCACCTCAACCTACTAAGCCGGCTGGACTCCAGAGAGTTCAGGCAACCCAGCCAAGGCCACACAGCCAATATGCAGGACAGAGCTAGGATGAGAACTGGATCTTCTGTCATCCTGTCCAGAACTCCCTCCACACTGCCTCAATAGGCTCCTTCTTGACCAAGCTACAGGGTGAGGGACAGGAGCAGTCTAGATGCTTCTACTAGGCCAACAGAAGTGCATTTGCAAGGGCCTTGCAGATGTCACCCCAACATCTTCCCTGCTGGCAAATGTGTCTACAGTTTCCAGGGACTTCCCAGAGACCGGATTTTTCCACATGGAATCTTCCATCTGTGGCTCAGACTCTCCAGACACTGCCCCTCAGGTTTGTGATGTGATGAGGGGACCCCAAGTCCAGCTGAACTACTCTTGACCCCTGATCCCGCCATTCATAACTGCGGGCTCTTGGGTAAGTTCCCTGATTTCCTTCAGTATCCGTAAATAGAGTGATGTAGGCTCTGTCTCTGGGGGAGAGTGAAGGTGTCTACAGCTGGAACAGGCAGTGTGGGCCAGTGGAGGGCTGTAGGCTGGGGCAGGGTCCTGGGGGCCTCACTGACCCTCTCGGGGTGCTGGATTATAAGGAATTCCTGAGAAGCCCAGAGGAAAGGTGGCGGGAGCTCACTTGGGGGACCTGCACAGAGGCATGTACTCTCTTGCTGCCCACCGCCCCCCTCACTTTTGAGAAAGTGTCTCTTTTCCTTGCCCAGATCCCTCACACTCTAGCTCAAGCCAACTCCAGTGTTTTTGATATTTTAGTCCAGACCAAATGGGAAAGCTTTCTGAGGTCCTCATCAAAGTATCTCTAGGTTCCAAAAGCACAGTACCAATTGGGTCAGAGGGAGGTCATAGAGCAGAGGATTCCTGATTTCTCCCAGTTTCTTTTGCAACATCTACCTTTGGTCCTCCTCATGCTCTAGAGGAACTACAGATGTGAACCTGACCGCGCCAGTCCCCCCACAAGACCTCAGAGGAGGCAAGGTTCTCTAGGCCACATCCGTGCCCTCTTCCCTTGGCACCGGCTCTGGGTCAGAATCCTACCCAAGACTTGCAGCACACTCTCCTGGAGACATAGACACGGTTAGCAATGCCATCAGTGTCTCAACAGCTTCATGACAGATCATTATTAGGGCAAAGATAAGGGGCTTTTTGCCTCAGTCCCACCAACAGAGTTGAGTTGTTGGAACGCAGGAAGTAGGGACAGCAAGGGCTACATCATGGAGGCAGACTGTACCGTGCTAAGGAACTTGGAGTAGTCCTGCAGAAAATGGGGAGTCTGCGTCCTGTGGGAGCTAAGCAGCAGAATGGCCTTCAGTAGAGAGGTCACCATGGGTCCAAGAGTCTCATGTGTCAAGAAGGGCCCTGAGACGATAGTGCTCTGGACCCCCTGGACCACCTGCTCTGGCTGCTTCCCTGGATCTAGGCAGACCCAGGCCTGCCTGGAGTGGGAGGAGCCAATGTGGCCAGCACTGTAGCCATTGGATGGCCCCAGTGTACATCTCAGGATGTGCTATTACATCCTCTCTGGAGGAAGGACATGCTCAAAGACAGGTGGAAGGGAGAGTCCCAGGAGGCATCGTGTTGTGTTCAAAGCCAGGTTTGGAGAAAGGGGATGCGGGACTCAGCGTAGGCAGGGCCACTTCATCGCTCATCCCATCATCTGGCTTTGACCCATCACTCAACATCCCCCTGGGCATTCCCTGGACCCCTTGGCCTGGTGGGAGGACCAGCTCTGGTTCCTGCCTTTTCTGGTCTCCTGCAGCTGGAAGGCCAGATGCTGGGTCTCGGTCCCGGGACAATCACACTGTCCACATGGCTTCCTCTCCCTCTTATCCTGTCATGCTTCCTCCTGAACTTTTGACATGAACCCTGTTTCATGTCAGCCTGACAGTCAGCCCAGTGGAGTCAGCCTCCTTGGCGTCTGTCTTGCAGCCTCGCTGTGCCTCAGAAACCCACAGGCCCAGTTCCAGGCTAGCGAGCCACACTTCCCTTCTCCACCCACAGGCAGCAAGGCTGCACTTCTTTAAGAGGGTAGGAAGACGGAGAGTGCAGTTCTGGTGGTCTTTGGAGCACTAGGCTCCTGGCAGCCCCCTGGATTCCTTTGCATTGTGTGTCCTGTGCTGCTGATCAAAAGAGACGGGGTCTCATCCCCTCCTGCAGGAGCCCCGCGGTGGTGCTGGCTTTCCTCCCTCCTTGCAAAGGAGCTGAATAAGAGTATTCCCAGACATGAATTTTCATCAAATGTCACTTTCATCAGGTCCCACCGAAATGCTTCCAGGAGATCCCCAGTACTAGAATCGAAGCTTCCTGGCTGGGCACTGGGGGTCACTGACAGTGTAGTCCAGCTTCTTTTCTGGCCATTTCTCTCTTTCACAGACCCTGAAATCAGCAACCACCCCCCCCCCGATTGTGGCTGTATTTCCCAGACCTGCCATGTGAATGCCCAGCCTTGGCATAGCCACTCCCCTTCCCACTCTCCCCAGATCCTTCCCTGACCACAACCTTCATCACACACAGTGGTCCCCACCCCCACCCCACTCTGACCTGAAAGCCGTGCCAGAAAAGGAGAGGGAGCACAGGTATGAAGCCCTGACTCTTGAATGTATGACTCTCTGCCCTGTGTCGGATGAGGATGCTGAGCGCCGGGGAGGGTCAGTACCTTGCCCACAGGTGCAGTAGGTGAAGGAGGGTGCTAGCATTCAGTCCTATATCCTCGTCTCCAGAGCTCAAGCCTCAAACTGCTCCCCATACAAAACTCATTTCCGCTGACTCACGAGGAGGGAGAGAGTTCTGGATTACACACGCAGCGCTCCCACATGCCTCGCACACACTGGTCCCCCTCCACTTTTTCTGAAGGAAAAACCCTAGCCAGCTATCAGCACTAACTTGGCCATCACCAGAAGCTGCTTCAATTTCCCTCCTTGGGACAGGGGACAGAATCTACAGGGCCTGATGCTCAAGGCAAACATGGGGTCTCTTATTCATAAATGATAAATAATTTCAAAGTGGTGACAGGAAAATATTAACCCCGAGCACAAAGCCCTTCTACAGGCAGGGCCCTGGGTGACTACCCAGGTGGTGCCCCCGTGAGGCCCGCCTGCTCTTGCTCTGAGCTCCAGACACTGGGTGCTTCCCTCCCAGCACTCACCACCCTGGGAACTGGGCAAGCCAGGCCTGTGGCTGTCCTTGCTGGAGCCCCGGTGTGAGTAGTGCCCACACATAGTAGGTCCTCAGTAAACATTATTTAATTGGAAAGACTTCTCGAATGCAAGGGATTATAAACTTCAGAAACAAAGAGATACCCATTTGTCCAGATTTCCTGGTGCTTGAAACTTGGGGAAAAAAAAAAACCTGACATCCTCTTCAAAAATGATAAAAGATTGAGTACGATTATAGGCATAATTGTGCACACCTCCCCCACCCCCCAAACTCAAGTGTTGAAGCCCTATCCCCAGTACCTCAGACTGTGACTGTATTTGGAGGGAGGGTCTTTAAAGAGGTAATGAAATTAAAAGGAAATCATTAGGGTGGGCCTTAATCCAATCTGACAGCTGTCCTTAGAAGAAGGGGAGGTTAGAACACACACACACACACACACACACACACACACACACACACACGGAGGGAAGACTGACTGTGTGAAGACACGGGGACAAGACCACCATCTACGAGCCAACAAATGCCTCCCTCTCAGCCCTCAGAAGAAACCAACCCTGCCAACACCTTGACCTTGGACTTCCGGAACTTCGAGACAATCGATTCCCACGGCGTGAGCCCTGGTCTGTAGTTCTTTGCAGTGGCATCCCTGACAAACCAGCACAGGTACTTAAAGAGGAAAAATAAATCACAACAATTATAAATGTTAAAGGTCAACAAGTCCTATTAAAAAATCAGGAAATATGAAAAGCCTAATACTAATAATTTCATTAATTGCCGAGCATATGCCTATGACATTTTCTTTTCCATATTTTTTGTCTGTGTATTCTTCACATCTGACTATAGTTTCATCATGTTGTTTTCTATAGAGAGAAGAGAAAGGGACCTTAGTTTCTCTTGTCACGTGGGTGATTGCATTTTGCTTTTTCTAATATTTATATTCCGGCAAAGTTTCTTCCAGGTTCACAAATTATCCTTGGTAATGTCATATGCATTTTCAGAATTGTCACTAAATTTAGGAAAGCCTCTATTAAAGTTCTTTCACATATCAGTTGAAAAATGTCAGGACATTTCCTTTTTTTTTTTTAATGCAGTGATTAATCTCACCTGCTCTCTGAATTGCCAACATTCATTAACCAGTCTGTCATCATCGCTCCCACTGTGGGGTTATGTTATGTATTTGTCAAGGATAGCAGTTTTTGTTGCATCAGCAAAAGAAAAGAAATCTTTTTTCCATGTGAACATATAATTCATTCCTTTCCTTTAACTGGATTATGTAACAATCCAAGACCTACTCATTACTTCTATCGGAAATGTATCATTTCTATTGGAAATTTATGTCTTTCCCTTAATGAATTAATACGTTAGTGTGATCTGAGATTTTTTGGGTCACAATTTGTTTCTTTTTTTTTTTTTAAAGATTTTATTTATTTATTCGACAGAGAGAGAGACAGCCAGTGAGAGAGGGAACATAAGCAGGGGGAGTGGGAGAGAAAGAAGCAGGCTCACAGCGGAGGAGCCTGATGTGGGGGCTCAATCCCACAACGCCGGGATCACGCCCTGAGCCGAAGGCCGACGCTTAACCGCTGTGCCACCCAGGTGCCCCCACAATTTGTTTCTTGATGTCAGAATAATCTTAATCTTACTCCCACAAGATTTTAAAAACCATGTAGCATATGAAGACATTGCAAGGGCACCTCCCAGCCTTTGGAAAGGGCCAGAGCCAATGAGGGAAACTAAAGCTTCATAACTTCCTGGTAAATCAGCCATGGTCAAGGTTAGAGGCTGGGGCTCAGAAAAACTGAACGGACACATACTTCAAGCACCCCACCCCCAGCCGGTCACCATCGCTTGCCCCAGCCAGCCACACCGGCATCCAGACCCATGGTCCCAGGCTGCGGTGAATTTCTGTGAGGTTAGGATGAAATGATGCACGTTCCATGTTTGCATGTAGAGAAAGAGAAATAATTCCCTGAACCCAAAACGAAGGTGACTCACAGGGCATTGTCTACTCTATGCATCTGGTCAACCCAAATAAGCTTTTCTCTGGTTTTGTGTGTAAGGTTTTTCTGTTTGTCTTTTTCAGCAGCATGAAAGGGTTTGGTTTTTGTTATCCATTCCACAGAGAAACTCTGCATTCCCTCAGGGTGAGGGGCAGTGTGCCCCCTCTCTCTGCAGCCCTCGAGGGGGTTAACAGTGCGGGCTCTGGAGCCAGGCAGCTGCAGCTCTGATACAAACTCCATCCTACACTCACTGTGCAATGAGGGGCAAATGAGCCCCTCTGATCCTGTAATTCCTCATCTGGGAAATGGAGGGAAAGGAACCAAAGAACACAGGATAGTTGTCATAGTGAAAAGTTAGTGAGTTATAGTTGCAAGTAAAGCATTTAGTACAGGACGGGGCACTTCCCAAGTGCTCACTACAGGATAGCTGATGTTTTTATCAAGGATGTGATCTGGAGAATCAGGGGAAACTGGTAGTGGGGACCAACCCTGTCCTTGCACCAGGGGATCTACTCACTCCCTTCCCTCAGGCCTCATTGGAAGCTGCACCCTCTGCTCCTCTGTCTTGGGGACCAGCCACATGTTTTGTCCCTGTTTCCTATCAGAAGGAGTGCACGAGGTGGTTATACCCGCTGCAAAGGCAGACGGCCAACACCAGCTGAGTATTCTAGATGGGCCCGGGCTCTAGTCCCCAGCCCATCCCTGCTTGGCAAGAGCTTGCTGCAAATCCTGACTCACTATGTGCCAAACATCAACCACTAGAAAGGCAGGCCCCACTGCTTCTTCCGAAAAGTCTTTCTGGGTTTCACTCTCCTTCCTTGAATTCTGCTCATAACCCATATCTGCTCTAACTCTGGGCTCAGCTTGTTCAAAAGTCATCTCTACCATTACGTACAGTGTTTCTGAAACTGTGCACTGAAATAAAACATCCAAAAGCAGAGCCATAGACTTACACAGCCGAGGTGTGTATTTTCCCAGGGACCTAAAAGAAATCGTAACCTCGGGAGTACATCTCATCTTGTTTTGCGCAATTTTTGCAATAGGCTACGCATAGTTTGAACATGTTTGCTAATTTATTTCCTTTACAATCCAACATTCATAATGAAATGTCAATATGAATGAAATGTCAAATGTCTTAGGTACCAGATCCCAGCCAAGGTATTTGGGATCCATCATTTATGGAAGGAGACAGACAATAAAAAGGACACATAATAAATAAGTCAGTCTGTGAGATGGTGAGATGGTGATTAAGTGCCAGGGGGAGTGGGGGCGGGGAGGGGAAGGTAGGGTAGAAAGCAGAACGGAGTAAAGTTAAGGTCCCAGAAGGCAGGGGAGGGTAGAGAGGAGAGTCAGGAAGCCTTACTGATATGCTGAACTCTGAGCACTGACTTGGAAGGTTGGTGAGCAAAAGCACTGTGCAAGCTAGCATTCTGGGTAGAGGGCCTACAGCGGGAACACCTCTGACACCCACTGGAACACAGTCCATCCACTTCATTCTGGTAAGTGCCTCCTTGTGGCTTTTTTGCTCTTCCTAGAGCATGCCTAATGACGCCTATCTTCGTCTCATTTATGTTCTATTTATAAGACCTATGCTTCCTACCCCTGCTTTCTATGGCTCTGTTTTTATAAAGCAGGAAGGACAAAATTAAATTAAGTGTGTAACATAACAGCACAAACTTTGAGCCTGAGGCAGAGGGTGCGGGCCGACACTGAGCAGAGGGCTGGCACGCTGCGCCCCCACGTGGAAGCTTGCAAGGTTTGGCCCCTTAGTGTGGAAGTTCCAGTCTGGCACTCCGAAGCAAGTCCAAATGAGCCTGCAGAGCACAAGAGAAAGTTAGGAGAAAGTCAAGGACTTCTTGCTCCGTTAAAGAAGAGCGCAGGACAGAGGCAGGGAGTGGGGGAGGGGTGTGCGATGCTGGCGGAATGTGGGCCACACCCGCTCTCCTCTCTCTCCTCTCGGAGCCAGGGAGGGCTTTCCTGTCCTTGAACCAGAGAGCAGACAGTCCCCCCAAGGCAGCTGTGTGCGTGGGGCGGGGTGGCGGGGTTCTGGGAGAGGGTGTGGTGCCAAGGAGGGCGCCCTGCTGGATGGCCCAGGCTGCAAAAGTGCGCGTGGTACTTCTTGGCAAAGGCCCTTCTGTTTACTGGTTATGCGTGTCTTTCTTCTCCACCAGTTTGCTCTGGGCCAGGACCTTCTGGGGCACCCATGCTACAGTTCCCAGAGGCTTAAGGACAGGCTGTGGGACATGTGGACGTCTGGGCTGGCGAGCCTGGGAATCGGGGAGGGGGTGTCTGTGCAGAGAATCTGGCCCACCCCAGTCATAAATGCCATCCTCCTAGGGACACGCAGGAGTATTTTATTGTTTCATTGAAAATTGAGCCCCCCGTGCAGCTGTTCGCCCAGGAATTCCAGGGGGCAGGGATGGTGCGGGAAGTGGGGAGAGGGCCCGCTTGTCAAGTACATGAGATCTTGTTACTGGGGTTGGGGGAAATTGGATGCAGTTCCAGGGCTCAAATCTTTCTTGCCCCACACACCAGGGCGCTGGCTCCACTACAGGCGATCAAGGCACCAGGGCCGTGTGCTTATTCCCCTGTCGGTGAGCAAATGGTTTCTGAGCCAACGCTGACAGCCTGTTTTCACATAGGAAAAAGCTTAAAAGAGAAACAAAAACAACTCTTTGTTTGGAGAGCACAACCTGTTCTGCATTAGAGGTGACAGGTTAGGCTGCAGACAGGACCCTCCCCTTCTGGTGTGCTCACGGGGGTTCTTGCCCTAGCTGCTCTGTCCACCCCAAATGCTCTTTCCTCACATTTCCACTTGCCATCTCCTTCTTGTCTTACAGATGGCAACTTTAAAGGTCACCTCCCCGAGGACGCCTTCCCTGCACTCCGTCTCTGTCCTGCCGTATCCCGTCCGTCTGGTGTTTCTGTGCTGCTCACGAGAACGCAAGCACCTTGACAACAGGGACTGGCTCTTCTTTCTGCTGTGGCATTATCAGCACCTGTAAGAATGCCCAGCACAGGGCAGGCATTCAATAAATATATTTTATTATATTAAGTATGTGTTTAAGGGGCACCTGGGTGGCTCAGTCGGTTAAGCATCAGACTCTTGCTTTCGACTCAGGTCATGATCTCAGGGTCATGGGATCCAGCCCTGCGTTGGGCTCCCCACTCAGCTCGGAGTCTGCTTCAGATCCTCTCTCTCTCACTGCCCCTCCTGCTTGTGCTCTCTCTCGCTCTTAAATAAATAATCTTTTTTAAAAAATGTTTAAGACCTAGCTTGTGTATTTTTTTTTTTGATGAAGAGCTGGAGAAAATATAACATGATAGAGCAGAGAAGACAAGGAAAGGGACCTCAGTCAGGAAAGGAAAATGATGCTGATTATTTTTCTTTAAAGATGACCTGTTTCTTGAGATGAGATGCCCTTTTATTTCCTGCCAGGCTGCTCAGAACCAATGGGTGGCTCTGGACACTGAGACCTCAATTTTCTCTCCCTTTGTCCATCACATCCTTATCCTATAAGGTCCCTAAATCCCTTTCTCATTTCTCAAAATGCTTTCCTACATCCTAATGGGTTTGACTCCTTCCCTCACTGTGGAATGGGTTATTTTACATTATAAAAGTTTAAAAAAAGCAAAACATAAACAAAAAACAAAAAAACCCACTTTCTGTCCCTCCATGTACATCTGGATTCTCCTGGAGCCAGCAGTAGCTATGTGACCTTGATCAAATCACTTCCTTCTCTGTGACTCAGTTTTCTGTAAGGGAAGGAGAAGCTCGAGAGGGTGAGCTTCTGATGGCCACCCCCAGATAACATTCACAAAGGGCACTGCTTCTTTGATGAAAAGCCTCACAACCTAGCATCTCTGGGAATTAATTATAGGAAAGGGAGGACCTCCTTCCTGGTGCTCAGGCCCCTGCCTGCTACCCCCTGGAGCTGTCCTTCCTTTGGAATATGCCACATGATGCATCATGAGGACCCTATTTGACAAGAAATGAAAAGCAGAGTGCCCACCCTGCACAAATGGCCCCAGTTCTCCACCCCACCCTGTGTCCAAGTCCTTTGCAATATAAGTTCGCACTTTTCTCATCTGGAGGTGGAGCCTATGTCCCCATTCCTTAAATTTGGACTGGCTCTGTGGATGCTTTGGCCAAAAGAATGCACTAGAAGTATTGATGAGTAAATTTGGAGCTCAGGTTTCAAGAGGCTTTGCACAATTCCTTTCTCCTTCTTGGACTCCTGTAACTGGCATGCGCCAGGCTAGCTTACTGGAAGGTGGGACACATGAATGACCCCCAGCCACCACCAGAAGAATTGCCCAGCCAAGCCCGGCCAACATCAGCTGAAATGAGCCAAGCCCAATACCGATCAGCAGAACTGGTCCACAGACTTGTGAGTGATGAATGGCCATTGTAGGGTGGTTCATTATACAGCAACAGCTTAGAGATGATACACCCAGAATCTTCTTACGGCATCCCAGCTCACCCTTATTTTGCTGCCTTGACCGTCCATGCATGTGGTCTGCCCTTTCTGCCTCTGCACTAATTTATTTCTTAAAAATACAGTTTCCCACCCAATTCCAGCTTTATGTATGAAGACATACAGACAACTATCTACGTGATATGATTTTATTTTTCAAGGTCTCTTAAAAACTGGGTGGCACAAAGTACCAGTCTTTTGAATTATAATAGAGATGACACATACCATGTAGACAACACACACCCCACCTCTGTCTCAGTGGCATGAGCTATCAGGTGAAATGGAACCAGATCCAGGAATGGACACTTTTAGTGTGGGGGATGCAGATTTGGCTGAGTGTTCCAGTCAAGGCCTCCCTGAGGTCATGGGAAGTAAGCAAGCTGAAAATCAAGAGCTCACAGGCAAGTTCTACACTCATAAGTTTGCAGAGGCTTGACCCTGCTTCGGTACAAGAGATCCACATTTCCCTTCTGGGTTCAATGAACCTTTGTGAGAAGTCTATCCTAAAGCAGGCAGACACTGGAAATGACAAAACTGAAAAAGGCAGAGTCCTTGCCCTCAAGGAACTTAGTACTTCATCATCAGAAAAACCCCAGGGGCCTATGCTAATATATCACTAGGTTCAGATCTGGTTGTTTCTTCTCAAAGTCTGGTGATAAAGCCAGATTAATCAATGATCAGCAATTAGAAAGGTCAATCAGCAAGATATTTCTATGACTTATGAGTTTATAGTCCTTCAAATTTTACTCAAATTGGATCTCTCTGTGCAAATACTATTCATACTCAGAGGCAAACTCTTGACTTACAGCCCTCTCCCAAAACCAGTCTCCCAGCGTTACCCACCCACCACCCCGTAAGTGATTCCTCTCCTCACCTAGCAACTCGGGCCAAAAATAGAGGGGCATCATGTAAAAACAAAGCAAAAACATATATATTTATGTAAACAACCTGTTATCGTTTTCTCTTTTGTGCTGTATCTCACCCATTATACATGCTATAACTCTCCCTTTACAATGTCACAGAAGCCAACCGCTTCCCATTTCCTCCATCACCACCCTGGCACCAACCATGAACATGTGTCCCCTGGACTTCTACACAATCTAACTGGTCTTCCCACTTCCTTCCTTCCCCCCCACATACTCTTATAACCAGTGAGCAAAAAGATCCCATTCAAACAGAAGTCTGATTATGTTCATTCCCAACTCAAAACCCTCCAGGTGACTTCCTACCATACTTAACAATAAAACCCAAACTTATCGGAGCCTACCAGACCCCAGAAGATCCAGCCTCAACTACTTCTCTCACCATATCCCCCATCACTCCCCCCTTAGCAACCCTGCTCTAGTCACATGGGCAGTATTGCTTTTCCTTAAATCTGCCAAACATTCCTGTCTCAGGGCCTTTGCACTATCTGTTCCCTTTGCCTGTGATCCAGCTGACCCAGATCTGTTCATGGACTACTTTTTATGACATTTCAAACTCTACTCAATCCCTACCAGAGCTAGAATACCCACTATCACCACTACCCCACTCCTCTTCAACAATGCTCTTCACTCTCTATCCCTTTGAATAGTGCTTACCACCGCTTTATGCTGTATTGTGTACTTGTTTATTTACTGATTGGATGCTGAACATGGGCCACCTGGCGCCGCGGTCCCATCTGTCTTGTGTCCCACCCTATACCTAGCAGAGTGAACAGTACCTTGTCTTTCCCAGCTGCATTTATGGAACAGACTCCTATGTGTTCTCATTAATTCTAATATTTCTAAATGTTTTGATTTGTTAGATAATCCTTAAGTGAAAGGGCAAGTCTACAGCATAGTGTAAACATTATACTTGGAGTTCAGAAGGGGTAAATTAAATCCCATTGCTTCTCTGTTAAGAGAGAGAGAGAGAAGCATTTGTTTTTCTTTCTTCAGATCATGCCTTCCTCCCTCCCAGCTGAAGAGGTAGTGTAGTTACTTCCATTTCACCGAGGAGGAAAAAGGCCCAGAGAAGTTAAACCATCCTTAGTCTTTGCTTTCTCAACAAGAGGGTCCACCTCGAGAAGGCAAATTCTGTCCCAAAAGTGTGGCCAGAGAAAGTCACTCTGTGGCTCCCTTCCAAGGCACTGCACTACGTGTTCTCAATGCCTGCGACACGGGAGAAGGCACCTCCTCTGTCCAGCTGCCCCCACCCCTCGAAGGGCAGGCTGGGGCTTGCTTGTGTCTGCGAACGGGCACCATGCGTGGGGCTCTCTGGTTTCTAGGAGCACTGCCAGGCTTCAGGAGCCCCAAGGCTGTGCTCTCCAGCGCCTTCCTGTCAGGGGCAAATAACCAGTTGTTAATGTCTTCCTGGGCGTATGCGCTTGATGTCATCAGAACAAGGATCTCAGCAATTGGCACAGGCTGGGTGCAGACACCCAAGGCCTCCAGGCTGACAGCTGCATGGGGTCATTTTCAATTAGAGGCTGAGTTGGAAAAGAAGAAAAAGTCTAGCATGGAATCCTCTCCTGAAGCCTGCCTGCCCGAGGCCTGGGGACTCCCAGGTGGAGGACGAATAGTCCCAGCCAGCAGCATGCCCTGGGAAACAGTTGGGGGTGGGGGGTGGGAAGCAGCTTGTGCAATCCTGCCCATCCAGACAGGGAAAGAGCACAGGTGCCTCAGTAGGTTATCTGTCTCCTCCCGGGACAGCCTCACTTTTTCCAAGTCCTTGTTCCCACGAGGGAGGCCACACAGCACAGGGAGTGGGAGAGAACTCTGGAGTCACACAGAATTGAATTTGAACCCCGGTTTGGCTACCTGCTAGCTCTGCCACCTTGGGGCAGTTCCTTGACCTTGTTATATTAGTCAGGACCCCAGCAGGAAGCGGAGGTGCAGTCAAAGTGAATAATTTGAAGAGATTTGTAGTAAACTGTTTGCAAAAACATGGGCACCAGGGGGAGGTGCAGCACACCGGGGCTAGGAACAGCGTGGCGCCATGACCCAGGGGGTGCCAGACGAGGGTGAGCTAGTGAAGGGTGACCAAACAACTCAGCAGTCAATATAAAGAGTATCTTGAAGCAATATTTTTTCAAATTAAAATCAATATAAAAAACTCAGGGCACCTGATGGCTCAGTCAGTTAAGCATTGGCCTTCAGCCCAGGTCATGATTCCAGGGTCCTGGGATCAAGTCCTGCATCGGGATCCCTGCTCAGTGGGGAACCTGTTTCTCCCTCTCCCGCTGCCGCTCCCCCTGCTTGTGCTCTCTCTCTTTTTCTCTCTCTCAAATAAATAATTAAAATCTTAAAAAAATAAAAAAATGGTATCTACTTAAGCATAGAACATTAAAAAAAAACAACATAAAAAACCCTTACAGAACAAAACATCAAAATCCTAAAAACAAGATCCAGCAATGCCCTGCTGAGCCATGGTGGAGCCTGAGGCAAAAGGAAAAAATGTGCATCCCTATAGTTACATATTTCTGTATATTTTTAATGGCTAATTTTTCTCCAGAACATAGAGTTTTTAAAATATTGAAAATTTAAAATAAATGGTATAACTCGGCATTATTTGAAACTTAAATATTTTATTTACATCAAAACCAGATTGTATCATAATTTTACTTTCCTGGCTTAAAATAAAAGCAACTTCAGCAATAGTGTTTTCAGAATCTACTTCTTGATTTTTTAAAGATTTATTTATATATTTGAGAGAGAGAGAGAGTGAGTGGGGTGGGGGTGGGGAGCAGAGGGAGAAGAAAAGAATCTCAAGCAGACTCCCTGCTGAGTATGGAGCCCAATAAGGGGCTCTATCCCAGGACCCTGAGATCATGACCTGAGCCAAAATGAAGAGTCAGATGATTAACCGACTGAGCCACCCAGGAGCCCCTTTCATTTCTTCTTAAATTCAGAAAGTATATTTATATCTGTTGATAAATCTTACATTCATCAAACATTTTCAAAATTATTTCCTCTTATTATTGTAACTCTCAACTCTCAATTAAAAATAAGAATAGCCAAGAAATAGATTTTTAAAGTATTATTGATGTGTTCACTTTCATTTAAGCCTGGGAAATAAAATTATAATACATTCAGTGTGGAGTATTAATAAAATATTTTAGAAATACAAAAATAATGTGACCTTTGATACACCCATTTTCAGTTTTTCAGTTTTTTTTTCAGCTAAGGTTCTAGGAAAAAAAGACCATTAAAAATGATATAAAAGCATGTCTACGTGGGCCCTCAGTTTTCCTCTTGCCTCGGGCTCCAATATGGCTGTGCAGGACACGGCCATGGCCAGCCCCCAGCCTGGAAGGCATAACCTTCCTGGAAGCTGCAGACAGAGTGGAGAGGATGGATTGGCAAGAACTGGGACCTCTGCAAGGAAAAGCTGGGAAACATCTGAAACTCATTCACCTCCTTCTCCTGTCTCCTGCCGATGTTCTTCATGTGCTGGACACAACTGCATGCTGGTGGACAGGGAGTCCATTGGTGTAGACCTTGTGGGCTCCTGTGGGTCAGCCCTGTAGCACAGAGCAGGGAGAGAAGGGCAGAGAAAAGATTTGGAGGGGTGCATGGAAAATCTACAGGACAGTCTTTCAGTCTCAGTGTATTTGATCTGAAATGCAAGGTTTTCATACCGGAAAAAAAGAGAAATGTCTGTAAATTGCCCAAGTTTTGGCAGCCCCCAACTTGAGGCCAATATTACAGCTGAAATTGACATGTCCATGGCCAGCAGCAGAGCAGGGGACTTAGAGATCAGGGAGGGGCAGGCAGGGTCCTAAGGCCACATGAGACCACCACGGCAGGACCGGCCCCAAGTGGGTCAGCTCTGCCTTCAGAGAAACACAGTCAGTGGTCAGATGGAAGGAACTTGAACAACACAGCCTCAGTTTACATGTCTGTACAGAGTGTGATGGCGATAGAAACAATACCTATCTCACAGGGTTTGGGGAGATAATGCATGTGAAAGCATTTTGTAAACTATGAAACATGTTAATTTTTCACTTGGGGAGGAAGGGCTGGTGCTTGTTTCATCCTCAAAACAGAAAACCACATAAAAGTCATGTGGACATATTGTCTTCTTTACTATGAAATAAGATGCAGAAAATATTTTCCTTCCTTGAGGAGGCCATGTGAATTGTCCTTGTTTGACGGAATATTACCATACAGAAATAAGGAATTAAAAGATTCTAGAACCCACTTTCTCCTGTTTTGCTGAGATGTTGTAAATCCATGTCTCCTCATTGTTCCTCAATGTCCCTGGATGACTAGCAGGGGCTATGATTCTCAGTGAAGTGCTTTACGCTTTGGAGAAGAGGAAGGAGTGAGTCACCTTGACAATTCAAGGTTTTGTCAGCTTGAGTGACCTGTTCCAAGAGAAGTATGTATTCTATGGTAGAGTTAAAAGATATAGAAGAACGTAGGCACATCTAAAATGTTCCCAAATTGGAATAGTGCAGAAGATTATTTTCGATGGCCTGTTCTCCTGGAGGCAAAATGAGTTGGAAAGATCACATAATTGGATCCCAGGGGCAGAGCCCAGTCCCAGGCTCCCTGGACAGGATCAGTGGAGAGTAGAAACTACATGCCTGCCCCCAGTTTACAGATAAAAGATGGAATCCAGAGCTGGGCTATGACCTCAGAGCACCACAGGCATACCTATATGGAAGAGCACCTGGCAAGCTGAGGGTCGGCATGCTGCCGGCCAATAGGGATGGGATCACGGGATAGCCAGAGGACCCCCTCCAAGGGTCTGTCCAGTTCTGCTTTGCTTGGTTCTGACCCTGAGCCAGCTGTCTCCCCGCTCAACTTCATTCCTCAGCTGTATGATGAGGGGATGGGGGTAAGCCAGAAGTTCTATAGTTGGGGTGTTTGGAAGAGTAACCTAGGAGTTTTCTAAAATCCCACTCTCTTGGATTTTCACCCCTAGAGATTCTGAGTCAGCGGACTTGGAACACAAGCCCAGAACCTGTAAGTTTTAGACAGTGGTTTTGAGGAGCAGCCAAACTTGGGAACCATGAGTCCAGGTGGTCCCTTGGGTCCCACCAGCCCTCCCAGTCTGTAGGTAGAAGCTGTAGGGATGGTAGGTTTGGAGCAGAATTTCATGGAAGGACAAAGAAGGTGAGAGCTTCTCTGGCATGGGGATGGGGTAGGGACAGCTACGGTAGGCGGCAAGTCCTGGACCTCTTGTAGCTGATTCTGAGTCCTGGTTGGGCTTTATCACTATCACCATAGGAAATCATTGCACTGTCTTGACTGTTTCCATGCTTCAGGTACCATAATTTCCTGTCTCATCCCAGTAAAATCCAACCTTAACTGATCTTAAAAGGTTGTAATAATAGCAGCACCCCAAATGCTATGTTCACCTTCTCCACTTTGCTGATGATTCGTCTGTGGCCCGAAAACAATTTGCAAGGCATTGTGTCCAGTTCTAGAATCTTCCTCAGATTGGCTGTTTCGTAGACAAACAGGTGTCCCCAGAGGCTGTGTCTTTACATGAGGAGTGGTCAGCTGATCATGGTGACACAGGAAGAGCTGGCAATGGAGGAGCCAACAAGAGATGGGGCAGAGTGACAAACGCCACAGGGGAAAGCAGAGGCCCAGGCAGTGGGTCTGGATATTGGGAGGATAGCAATGACATGGCCCTACCAGGCAGGCAGGCCACAAGCCGGAAGCTGGAGTGGGGCTGGATGCCACAGAGCCTCCTGCAGAGGCACCAAGCTGGCTTAAACATGAAGCCTGAGGCACACACTAGCTGGGCTCTATCTGGAACCTCCAAGCAGCAAGCAGTGCTAGGCAGTCTGCAGACCCAGGAATTCCACCCAGAGCCTTGGGCAATGGCTGGACACTAGGCTGCAAGTCTGGGCAAGACTATAGGGGAGAACGGGGCGGGGGAGAGTAAAAGGAGTTATCCGTAACCAGTTGTACCTTATGCCAGCTACTATGCTACATTCCTTCATACCTTATGGCACTCCGAAGTCATATGATCCCATTTAGCAGGGGAGGAAACTGAGACCTACAGAGTTTCAAGGACATGGCTGTTGGGTGGCAGAGCTGGTATTGAACCTGAGTCTATGTGACTACCGAACCTGTGCTCTTTGCCAGGGGACCAATCAGAAGCCGGGAAGAGGAGGCTGAGTGAAACCAGTCCATGGATGGTGCCCCAAGGATAGTCAGTGTGGGGAACAAGGACCACATGAGCGCTCACTGGGTCCCCATGGCCTTTCTACCCTGTGCAGAGCTGGTCACACCGGAGGCCGGGAGGCTGGGTGAGGGGCAGGGCTGACACTGGCTCTCTATTTTCTCTCCAGCCGGCTTGCTGGATAGGTCTATGAGGGAATGGAGGTCAGAGCAGAGGTGAGGACAGAGGACAGTAAATTCATGCAACCCTGCCAGTCTGCAGATTAGAAAACTGAGGACCAAGAGCTGCCCAGGACTGCACCTGGTATGTCAACATTAACCCAGTGTCTGCGAGGAATGTTACAGTAAAGACAAGGGTGGTCTGGAATGAACCTAGGTACAAGGAGGCTTCTGGAAAAGAGTGATCATGACAATGTTGTTGAGAGGTGATCAAGGCCTCAAAGGTGGAGAAAGACACGCTTGGCAAAGAGACAGAGGGGAGACATGTGTTGGGGCAAGAATGGTTTGTGGAATGTCTCTGAGCTGGTGGGACGCCTGTGCTGAAGTTGGGCAGAGTGGTTCAAACCTCAGGCTGCCACTTGACCAGCAGGGCCACCATGGGCCAATCTATGACTTATCCAGGTCTCCACTTGCTCACCTGTAAAGAAGTCAGGAATAACACAAACCTCTCAGAATTGTGGTTTGGAGGAGTAAGTTAGATCACATGGGTAGAGCATTTAGCAGAGTCCTCCGCATGTGCCAGGGCCCCAGAAACAGAGTTCTGCCTGGGTAATTGCTTATGGTGCCAAGATTCCTGGTAGGTAAGCTGGGGGAGAAAGGAGGCACAGCAGCAATGCTGCGGGGGAGTAGATGAAAGGTCACCTCAGGCCACAAGAGACCATAACCCACATCACACAGGAGCGGCTTGGAAGCTGCCCCACAGAACAGAGAGGGAGAGAGCACAGGGCTTGTGACCAGGTTTGCACAGCCTGGTTTTAAAATCCAAGAGCACAGGGTGAGGGTGCAGCCTGGGGTTGCGGCTGCTCCATGCTAAGGGGCTTGCTACCCACCTGCCTAGGTTCCTTGGACAGCTTCCAGAATGCCAGGCAGCCAGACGTGAGGTCATGTGTTTACTATAGGGAACATGCAGCTGGGGTGGAGGGGAGGGGAGGGGGCAGTGGGGCAGGGACTGGTCGCCCTTCAGTGTTCCTGTTGAGAGGAACTGGATGGGCGTGCATTAGGTGCAGGGGTGGGAGGGAAGGGTCCTGCATCTCTGCCCCCTACCCTTGTTTCCTTCTCACTCTCCCAGGCCTGGAACTTGGTGGCAGGTGTTGGTGCAGGTCTGACAGGCACCCCGTGAGGGCACAGGCTGCTCAGACCGCCTTTCAGTCACTGCCCCAACACCTCGGGCAATTGAAACTCCCCAGGAAATGGCCCTGGTGGGGAGGAGAATGTGCCCCCCGCCCGCAAACACGGGCTCCAGGGCTGAGGAAAGGCTGGCCCCCCCTGAGGCAAGTGGGGGCTGCTCCGCTGGATCGGGTTGTGGGGGGAAGTTAATGACACCAGAGCATGGGAAGGGCTTCAGGGGCCATCTTAGCCACACCTCACCCTTCACAAATGGGGAAACTGAGGCCAAGAGAGAGGAAGTAAACTTCGCCAACAATGTGAGGAATGAGGCTGTAAAAGGCTAAAAAATGCTCCTCTCCCGGAAGATATCTACATCCTGGTATCTGGAACTTATGAATGCTACCTGATACATGGTGGGGAGAGAAATCTTTGCAGAAGTGATCAAAGCAAAGATTTTGAGCTGGGGGATTATACGGGATTCTCCGGATGGCCCCCAAATGGAATTACATGTATCTTGATAAGAAAGAGGCAGAGGGAGACTTGACCCCATGCCAAGGAGAAGGTGATGTGAAGGTGAGCAGAGAGAGAGAAGACGCTGACCCCGGAGAGGGGAGGGATGTACACACAAACCACTGGGCCCTGGAAGACACAGGACAAGTTCTCCCCCAGAGCCTCCAGAAGCAGGTGGCCCAGCAGACACACTGGTTTGGGCCTGGTGGAACTGATTCTGGACCTCTGGGTCCAGAACTGGGAAACAATTACATTTCTGTTGTCTTAAGCCTGTTGTCTAAGTTGTGATTTGTCCCAGCAGCCACAGGAAACTAATAAAGTAACCAGGCTCCACCCCAGAGCCATGCTTTTCCTATCAACACTGGCTGCTGGGACAGAGGGAGGGATGATAGTGGCCGGGGAGACAGGGAACCCCATTTTCATCTAGAGCTCTCTCCCCAGCCCTGCTGTGTCTCGAGGGATAGGGACAGAGACACACTCCTCAGGGGAAGCAGACAGGCCCACAAGGGTGCTCATTCTGTCCCTCGTGTGAGCAGAGAGCCAGCCAGACCAGGATGGAGGCAGGGCCCTAGACCAGCTTCCTGCTGCTAACTAACCAGGCTTTAATGCTGTCTAAACACAATTTGGGGTATTTACAGCCGAAGTTGCTACTGTGTGGCACTGAGCATTTGGACTGTCTCCGGCAGCATCCCCCTGCAGCCAAAGGGGGAGCTCCTGGGATTGATTAGGAGGAAAGCCATTTGGGGAAGGAAGTGTTAGAGCTGGTTAGCGTTCCCTCCCTGTAGGCCGAGGTGCTCATGAAAGCATCCTGCTTCTGCAGAGCAGGACAGTCCAGAGGCTGGGCCCAAACTCCAGTGCACAGACACTGTAACTTCCACTCGAGAGAAAGGCAGCAGCTGGTCAGACTCAGCTTCTCTGAAAATCCCAGAGGTGGGTGCAGAAGATGGGAGGTCCAGCCTGCCACAGCCACCTACAGCCCCACAGCTCTGGGTAAGGCGCTGGGCCTTCAGGAGGTTGGACCAGTTAAATGTCTGTGAAAGGGCTTTTGTAAGCGGTAGAGGTCCAGACTCCCAAAAGTTGTTATTTCTACTCCATGAGCTCTGTTGGTTTTCCTAATCAGGTCCTACGGCACCCTGGTCATGTAGGTTGGATGGGAGCAGGGGGGAAGTCTGCGATGCCATGGTATGCCTGGCTCAGGGCCTGTCCATCCCACCACTGAAAAATAGCAGAACAAACATTACCCCGGGACACACACATATGCATTTCCAGGGACTTGGGGAGTGGGACAAGCTTTGTTTCTTGAAAGCCCTCAGTCTGGCAGGGGACATTAAATGCATACACGGGAAGTGACCTTAATAGAAAGCAACACATCTTAAAGTGCCAAGTGACGCAGCCCAGACAGATGCAAAACTGCTGAAAGCCCACACAGCTGGAACACAGGGCCAAGGCTGGCCCGAGGTACACCTGGCACGCTCCTGCCGTCTGACGCTGAGAACTTGGAGGCCCAGTGCCAGGCCTGTGTGCACGCCAAGGAATGGGAGTAGGGAGGGGCTGTCTGGGAGAAGTGCCACTCAGGGCAAGGAGCAAGAAGGGCCTCTCCTTTACTGGGGTGACTGAGGAAAAAGGAAGCTCTGGGTCAGGGACCCTGTTGTCCCCTGAGCCTGGCAGAGGCTGGCAGTTACAGGGGCAGGCATTCAGGTAGGGGGACCTGCTGAGCTTAGCACTAGGCAGGTGGGGTGATGGATAGGCCTTGGTGAGGAGAAGCCATTTTCCCCTGAAGGGCCACCTGGCTGCAATGGAGTTCTGTGTCAGTACCACGGAATGCCAGATGCCCAGCCTCAGGCATGAGGTCTGGACGTGACCAAAATTCCACATTCAAGGAATTACACAGCCCAGGGAAGCCAGGGTCTCGTAGAGGCAAGTCTGAGTTCTGGCAGCCATGACCCGCAGAACCCCCAGGAAGGGCTCTTCAGGGGCAGGTGGCATCTGGAGAGGCAGACCTCTCAGACAGTGAGTTCGCAGCGCTACGGAGGAAAGACAGAGCTAATCTCGCAAACTGTGAGCACACACGATTCCCACTGGTGGTGTTCTAGTGATCTTTTCCTCCATGTCCTCGATCCCCAGTCCTTTCACCACCCTCCCAATGTGTTTGACACAAATCCTTAACAGAAATGGACCTTCTCTTTTTTTTAAGCTTTATTTATTTAGTTATTCTAGAGAGGGAGGGGGAGGTAGGGAGCTCCCGCAAGCAAGTGGGAGGAGGGCAGAGCGAGAGACCATCTAGCAGAACCACCTTTCACCCCCCACCCCCGCCGCCTCCGCAATGCTGAGCACGGAGCCAGACACAGGGCTTGATCTCATGACCCTGAGATCAGGACCTGAGCCAAAATCAAGAGTCAGACACTCAAAGGACCGAGCCACCCAAGCACTCCAATAGAAACGGACTTCCTAAAACACATTTTTGAACATACCGTGTTTGTGTGTTTAATCTACATAAATGGCATTGTGCTATGGACTTTCTGTTTCTTCTTCTCTTTCTTAACTTGACAGTACATTTTTCAGATTCGCCGATGATGCTCTATGTACCTCTAAGTCTTGGTTTTGACAGTCACTACCTGGTGTTCCACGGAGCACCCACCCCTTCACACGTACCCATGCCCCTGCCCCTAACTCTGCTCACGTCCTCTGGTAGGGAAAGGCATGCTGGCTTGTACTCACCGCTCCCAGGTTTCTCTCTAGAACCTCGGCACCAGACTGTCTTCCTGCCAGCAGGGTACAAAGCTGTCTGTTTCCCCGAGTCCTTACTGACACCCTTGACACATGGATGAAAGCAAAGTTTGGGGTTTTGTGGTGGTTAAGAGTACGGGTTCAAATCTTCACTCCATCCCTTAGTACCTGTATGACCTTGGAAGAGACTCTTCTCTATGCCTCTGTTTTTGCTTCTATAAAATAGAGATACGAATATAATTACCTCATGGCGTTAATAGACTATTACTATTTGCTGCTGCTACTAGTGCTATCACTTCTGGGGAGATTTAGCATCTCTTTATATACTTGTTGGCCATTTGGGTTTCTCCTATTGTGGATTGCTTTTTCATAACTTTTTCCCCATTATTCTCTTGGGAACCCACGTGTTTGCTGCTGATTTCTGTTTTTTGAACATCCTAGATACTAATTCCAGGCTTATTTTTTATTTTTGTAAACACCTCCCAATCTGTTATTGGTTTATTCTCCTTGACAGTGATGTCTTTTGTTAAACAAAAATTCTGATAAAGTCAAATGTATCATTTTTTTAAAATCTCCTTGTCTTTTGTGCTTTTGGAGTATCATTCAATAAATACTTCCCTACACCAAAATTACAGATGTATTACCTCTTTCTTTTACGATGTTATAATTTTACTTTCCCTGTATAGATCATTAATCTTTTAAAAGATCACATTTACATTTGATAAGGTAGGTATACAATTCATTCTCCTCCAATGTAATTCTTATCTTCATTATTTTGTGGTGATTCACACATGTATATTTAGGAAAGGAATATATATGAATATAATGAGGGTTTTTAGCACTGAATTCTATTGCACCAAAATCACATTGCCTTTATTGCTACATTACTATAGGTTTGTAATATTTTCATATTTTCTTTTTTTAAAAATTTTTAATTTTTATTTATTTGAGAGAAAGCAAGCTAGAGAGAGAGAGAGAGAGCACGAGCCACGGGGAGGGCCAGAGGGAAAAGCAGACTGCCTGCTGAGCAGGGAGCCTGACTTGGGCCTATTCCAGGACCCCGAGATCATGACCTAAGACAAAAGCAGATGCTTAACCAACTCAGCCACCCAGGCGCCCCTCATATTATTATTTTTTTGAGTAAGATGACTATCTTTTTTTTTTTTTTTTTTAAAGATTTATTTATTCTACAGAGATAGAGACAGCCAGTGAGAGAGGGAACACAAGCAGGGGGAGTGGGAGAGGAAGAAGCAGGCTCATAGCAGAAGAGCCCGATGTGGGGCTCGATCCCATAACGCCGGGATCACGCCCTGAGCCGAAGGCAGACGCTTAACCGCTGTGCCACCCAGGCGCCCCGAGTAAGATGACTATCTTGACTGACTTTCTTTTTACCAAGATTTTTTTACTTTATTTTTACAAAGTTTAATTAGCTATTTGTGGATCTATATTCTTTGATACATTTGGAATAAGCTTATGTCCCTCAAAAAATCCTTTTGAGACTTAACTTGGAATTACAATGAATTTACAGATTGCTCTGGAAAGAGCTGAAATAATTACAACGTTAGATTGACCATTCACGAATAAGATACATTTATTTATTTATTTCTGCCTCATTCTTATTTTCTATTACCTTTAGTTTTCTGGGTTTACTGAACTGCTCTTTTTCTACCTTCTGGAGTTGGGAGCTTAGCTCATTAGTTTTTGTTCTTTCTTGCTCTGTGATAAATGTATTTAAAGTTGTAAATTTCTCTCAAAGAAGTGATTTAGTTGTGTCCCACATATTTGGACATATGGTGCTTTTACCCGTTCAGTTTTAAGTACTTCATACTTTCCCCTCTGACTTTCTATTTAACCAAGGGGTTATTAAATAGCATTCATTTTAGTTTCCAGGCATATGGGATTTTTAAAAAGTATCCTTTTGTTATCTTCATTGAATAGCATTCTAGTCAGAGAAAGGTTTATGCAATGCTGGTTCTTTGGAATTAACTGAGGCTCCCTTTGTCACTCAAGTTTAATGTTGACTTTTGTGAATGTTCCATGTGTTCTTGAAAAGCATTTGCATTCTATATTTATTACGTGTAAAATATATGTGTATTAGTTCAGGCTTATTAGTTGCACAGTTGTATAATTCAAATCTATCATATTTTTTCTTTTTTTGTCAATTTAATTGATTAGTTTTATGAAGGAATGTATTAAAATCACCAGCTACAACAAATAACTGATCTAGTGACCTCAAAAGTTAAGTTTCAGTTTTTACTTTGTATATTTCAAGGCTTTATTATTAGATGCATACATGTTTGTGATCACTATATTATCTTCATGTATTCATTTTACTGATGTATAGTATCTCTCTTTCTCCCTTTGGATGGAGTTTACCTCAAAATGCATTGTATCTGAAAAAAAAACTTGGTTATGTGTTTGGTACATATTTGCTTGATATGTATTTTTCCATACCTTTATTTCAATATGTTAAGTATATGCCAAAGATAATTTTAACATAAAGGGTGTCAAAATCAATAAATGTGCACATGAAGCCACTGCTCCACTCAAATAGTAGAACATTAGCCCCCGTGTGCTTTTCCCTGATCCCATCATGTTCCCTTAGCCCCTGGAGTTAACCTGACTTTTTTTTTTTTTTAAGATTTTTTATTTATTTATAAGACAGAGATAGAGACAGCCAGCGAGAGAGGGAACACAAGCAGGGGGAGTGGGAGAGGAAGAAGCAGGCTCATAGCAGAGGAGCCTGACGTGGGGCTTGATCCCATAACGCCGGGATCATGCCCTGAGCCGAAGGCAGACGCTTAACCGCTCTGCCACCCAGGCGCCCCAACCTGACTTTTTGCCTATCATTTCTTCACTTTTCTTTATGTTTTCACATATTCTTGTATCCCTACTCAGTAAATCATTCCATTTTTCATGCTGTTCATGCTTTCAAACTTTGTATGAATGAAATAATATTGCAAGTATTTTTCTGTGGTTTTGCCTTTTTAAATTCCACATTACTTTCATGACTCATCCATGATGATCTATACCATAATAGTTCATTAATTTTCACTTTTTGATACCATTCCGCAGTCACAATATAATGTGTGTGTATATACATATATATATATACACACACATATATATTATGCACACAAAATATAGATCACAATTTATTTATCTTTGTTCCTACTACTTTTTAGTTTTTGGTTTTTGATTGCTCTATCAAGCTTTACCACATGAATGTTCTCATCTCTCTCTCTCCCAATATATAAAAGCAAGAATTCTATCTTGGTTGTGAATTGTTGGGCTGGTTAAGGTTTGGACTGGGATTGCTAGGTATGTAATTCCTCAGAGGTATCCATACCCTCAAAATTATGTAAATATTATAATTCCTCACTCTAATATCCACATATTTTGACATAACTTTTTAAAAATCTTTTTTTGTCTCTCTATGTTTTCTTTTGGAAAATTTCTTTGAATCTGTCTTCTGAGTCATTAGTTTTTTCTTTAGCTGTGTTATTTGCTGTTTAATCCATCCACTAAGTTTTATTTTAATATTTTTCGGTTTCTTGAAGTTCTATGTGATTCACTTTAAAATCTCACTCGTTTCTTTGACAGTCTTTGTTCCTTACTACTTTTTCAAGCCTCAATTTTATCTCTTTGGGCATAGCAAAGGTCTTTATTTTATTTCAATATCTGATGATGCCAATATCCAAAGCATTTGCAGGTGTGACTTTGATGTCTTTCTTCTGGACCTATAGATTAATAAGGAGAGAGGTAGCAGTTTCCTCTGTGAAAGCTCAAAATGGGCAGGTCATTTATCTTTCATGCCACTGGGCCATGGCTTTCTTATCCTCTGAAGGATAATCCAGGAAGCAATGAGATTAATGCAGTGTGGAATTAATATTCTTTTCCATTTGTACAGTCACATGTGAAAGAAGTTTCTCACCTCATACTGACTGCATCCTACCAGTATCCTTAGAGCCACATAGGGAAATATTGCATTCTTCACCTTTGCTAGGCAGGCAGCAAGAGCAGTCAGGGCTGAGAGAGAAGAGGATTCTGTAGAGGGGAGCCCATCCTAAGTGGCAACTATAAGCAAACCTTGTTTATTACCTGCACATCACTTCTCCTTTATCCCTCTTGAAGGAATTCTGACATTTCTCAGGTAAACACCTCCAGAAGGGAGAGACTTCAGGGGAGACTGAGTTGGTTACTTCATTCTTAATGAGAGATACAGGAAAGAGCTGGCCACCGTTCTTCCATTGGACAATGTCCAGTGAGATACCTGGAACCACCATGGCCAACTTGTGACCATGAGGGGAATTAGCCTAAAGATGAAGCCCCCCTGTGGAAGAGGACAGAGCAGGAGAACCACAAGGTTGAGGAACCAGAGCCCTGACCTATGGAGCTAGCTCGGCTTGTGCCTTCTCACGTGAGAAATGAATCCCCTCATTTCTTAAAACTTTTGAGTCAAGGTCATCCATAACTTGTAACCAAAACATCCTAACTAAATGAGAGGTAGGAGAGGGTAATTAAAAACCATAGTCACAGAATGGAAATGAGCTAGAAGGGTGTCTAATGCCCCCAGACTTCCCATGTAAGGAGGCTGAGAACCATCCATGCTAACACCTATGAGAGCAGTGACTGGAATCCAGGCCTCCTGGTCCTGAATCACAGTCATCTTATCAATGGCTGACCAGCCAACCAGCATTTGCCATGGTTCTCAAGAAGTAGACATCTCTCACTTTTTTCCTGTTTCAAATCCTGTCTTTATTGGGATATGCTTCCCATCCCTTCCCATGTGATTCCAACGCGACTGTCAATGAAAGGCACCATCAGAGGGAGAAACATGTGGCCCATGCTGGCCAATAAGACTTTGTTCTTATTCTGACCAGTTTAGGGATGAACATGCGACCCAAGTGTGGCCAGTGATAATCATTTTCAGGCATTCTTACACATGCTAGGAGAGACAGGACCAAACACTTTTCCCTCCCCCCAAGATTTTAGGAGACACCTAAGGTTCTTCACATGACTAAGTTTTTTTTTTATTCAATTTTGATTTTCCTCCATTTTATTTTTTTTATTTTTTTTAAATTTTTAAATTTTTTTTGATGTAAAGTTCGATGATTCATTAGTTGCGTATAACACCCAGTGCACCATGCAATACGTGCCCTCCTTACTGCCTATCACCAGTCTATCCCATTCCCCCACTCCCCTCCCCTCTGAAGCCCTCAGTTTGTTTCTCAGAGTCCATAGTCTCTCATGCTTCATTCCCCCTTCTGATTACCCCCCACATGACTAAGTCTTTTGATCTGAACTTAAACGTCACCTTGTCTGCCAGCCCAGACCAAGCACTGGTACTCCTCATGATGCTCTATTTTCTTCATGGATTCTTACCACTCTCTAGTTCTTTTTGCTTATTGTTTGTTGGTTTCTTTTTACATTATCCCATATTCCCCATCATCATCAAGAATTCGGTAATTCCATGAGAGCAGGGACCTTGTTTGTATTGTTCTCTGTTGTATCTCCAGTGCCTAGGACAGTGCCTGGTATTAAATATATGCTCAATAAATGTTAATTGTGCTAGAGGTAGTATTCACTATAATATTTGCTCCCTCAGCACTGGACCCTTTCCTACAGGTATCTTCATGAGGGTTTTCACTATAGGAGCATATTTCCCACCACCATTAATACCAGGTTTGACTTATTTTGGCCAATAGAAACCATTGTATTTGACCACTGCAGGCTGAAGTGATATACACCACCTAGGAGCGGAAGCTTAAAGAACTAATGCACAGTTTTACTATTGCTTTTCTCCTCCTTCACAAGAAAGGGGTCTCTCAATCTGGCCCAGTAATGAAGTCCAGGTCCTTCTTATCCGGTGAAGGATGTATAACATGAGTAACAAAAACTTTTGTAAATGCAGGACACTGAGATTTGAAAAGTAGTTGTCACTACAGCAAAATCTAGGGAAAACTGACTAATACATTAGTTAAGTCCATTAATAAGCTAATAAATTATTTCTTCCTTGAACTAGTTTTTATACAGTACAGTAAAATTTACTTTTTTGGCATCCAGTCCTATGAATTTTAGCCCTTGTATAAATTTGTGTAACCACCCCCCACAATCAGGATACAAAACAATCCCATACCCCAGTAAACTCCCTCCATAGTTACAGTCTCCCCAACTCAAACCTCAGCAACTACTGATCTGTTCTCCATCACCATAGTTTTTTCTTTTTAAACGTGTCATATAAAGGAAATCACCCAGTAAGTAATGTTTTGAAACTGGCTCTTTCACTCAGCATAATGCCTTTGACACTCATCCAAGTTGTTGCATGTATAAATAGTGCATTCCTTTTTACTTCTGAGTGGTACTCTATTGTGTGGATATACCGGTATCTGTTTATCCAGTTGAACAAACATTTGAACTGAAGGACATTTGAGTTGTTCCAATTTTTGATGATTATGAATAGAGCTGTTATAAGCTTTCATGTACAAGAGTGGTTTGCTGCATCCTATGATTAAGTACATATTTAATGTTACAAGAAACTACCAAATGTTTTCCAGAGTGGTTATGCTATTTAGCATTCTCACCAGCAAATGTATATGAGTTGTTCATACATCTTACCAGTTGTTCCACAACCTCATCTGCACTTGTCATTGTCGGTATTTTAATTTTAGCCCTTCTAATATGTATGTAGTAGTATCTCATTATAGCTTTTACTTGTATTTCCCTAATGGATAAGGGTATGGAACATCTTCTCATGACTTATATTCCACCTGTATCTCCTCTTTGGTGTCTGTTCAAGTCTTTTGTCTATTTTCTGGGTTTTTTAAAAATCATTTTATAATTTTTTTCATCTTAAATGTACTCTTTAATCCCCATTTGCAATTTCCCCCATCCCCCCACTCACATCCCCTCTGATAACCATCAGTTTGTTCTTTTTTTAAAAAAAAAACTTTATTTATTCATTTGACAGAGAAAGAGACAGCCAGCGAGAGAGGGAACACAGGCGGGGGAGTGGGAGAGGAAGAAGCAGGCTCCCAGCAGAGGAGCCCAATGCTGGGCTCGATCCCAGGACCCTGGGATCACGCCCTGAGCCGAAGGCAGACGCTTAACGACTGAGCCACCCAGGACCCCAATCAGTTTGTTCTTTATAGTTAATAGTCTGTTTCTTGATTTGTCTCTCTTTCTCTTTTTTTTCCTTTGCTCATTTGTTTTGTTTCTTCAATTTCACATATGACTGAGATCATATGGTATTTGTCTTTCTCTCAAGTGACTTATTTTACTTAGCATTATACTCTCTAGCCCTATCCATGTTGTTGCAAATGGCAAAATCTCATTCTTTTTTATGGCTGAATAATATCCCATTATATATATTGGTATATCTATATATATATATATAGATATATATTGTATATATCACATCTTTTTTATCCATTCATCTATTGATGGACATTTAGACTGCTTCTATAGCTTGGTTATTGTAAATAATGCTGCTATAAACATAAATGTGCAAGTATCCCATTGAATTAATGTTTTTGTATTTGGGGGTAAATAGCCAGTAGGTGTAATTTCTGGATTGTAGGGTAGCTCTATTTTTAATTTTTTGAGGAACCTCCATACTGTTTTCCACAGTAGCTACACCAATTTGCATTCCCACCAACAGGGCAAGAGGGTCCCTTTTTCTCCATATTCTCACCAACACTTGTCATTTCTTGTGTTTTTCATTTTATGACAGGTGTGAGGTGATATCTCATTGTAGTTTTGATTTGCATTTCCTTAACGAGTGATGTTGAACATCTTCTCACATGTCTGTAGCCATCTGTATGTCTTCTTTGGAGAAATGTCTGTTTATGTCTTCTGCCCTATTTTAATTAGATTATTTATTTTTGGGGTGTATCAGTTCTTTATATATTTTAGATACTAACCCTTTGTCATATGTAATTGCAAATGTCTTCTCCCATTCAGTAGGTTGCCTTTCAGTTTTGTTGATTGTTTCCTTCACTGTGCAAAAATTTTTTATTTTGATATAGTCCCAATAGTTCATTTTTGCTTTTGTTTCCCTTGCCTCAGGAGACATATCTAGAAAGATGTTGCTATAGCCAATGTCAGAGAGATTGCTGCCTGTGCTCTTTTCCCTGAATTAGCTTTAATTGAGCATCTGTCACATGCAACTAAAAAAGGTTTTCATTAATATACTCTCTTACATTGTTCTCTTTTCATCTATTTATGTCTCATTTTTCTCTGCAAAGTGTGAGAGGAGACATCCTCTTATCTACCAGTGTATCTTCAGGGCCAAGAATAGTACTTTCTTATTATGTGTCTGTGTTTTTATTACTTGGTCCTTACCTCTATAGTCAAGCCACTCAAGATGGAGACAGGGGAGGGAATGTTCTGGCTTTCAATAGCTCCAAATTAGGGGTATTCTTGGTCAACTCTGAACACTCCATTCTGCTATCTTTCTTTCTTATTTCCACTGACTCAACCTATCTCATTAAAATGAAGAAACAGCAAAAGTGACTGCCCAGGTGTTTTCAGGCCCAGGAGTCTTGCCAACATGTCTAGAGAAGCAGCGGTGAAGATAGGGGACCTAGACACTGACATCAGCAAAGTTTCCTGGGCTCTTCCAAAGCTCCTATCTTTTTATATGGGGACCTGACAATTTACTAATTTTCAGCTGATTGTACTGTATTTTGTTTTTCTTCATAGAGTGAAGTTTTTGGATCTAAAAAGAAGCTCAAAACTTCTGTGAATAACAGATGGGGAAAGATGAGAAAGCTCAGGAAGATAATCAGTGCCAGTGTGGTCTTGGGTGGGTAGATGATCATAGCTGGGAGATTAGGCACAGGAATAAGGAGCCCATTGACCTAGACAATCATGTGTAAGAAGAGACGGCTCGGGGTGACTTCACTGTGGTGTGAGGAAGACTAGTGTCTGATAGGTAGCTATTCTCCAGGCCTGCTGACACCAGGTAATCTGGTTTTATGTCAGGAAGAAAGGATCAGAGTTTGACATGGAGGAATGTTTCTGAAATTAGATTGATGGTTTACTTCTGGGTCAGGAACATAAACATATCTATGCACACATACACACACACACACACACACACACAGGACCCAGTGCAACATACATCTGTCTCTTCCAAATGGTTTAGAGAAATTTTGAATGAGGTGGTATAGAGAAGTGTCTGGAGCCATGGATCACTCCGGCAGTCTGTTAAAGCCCATAGCCACTTCTCAGAATAATGTTTTTTGTAAAACCTAGAATACAATGAAATATATAGTATTACAAATGAAACACATTGTAGCAATGCTAAAAAGCTACCATTATTTCAAAGTAGTGGTGAGTATGATGGTATTTCATGACATTTGCAACAACTAGGATGTGATATGAAGCTATCTGTGAGTTCTGTTGGTGACAAAGTCACTAGTACCACTATTAGCAATGGGATCTGGTGCCTATACTCAAAATAGAAGTATGTGTGCGACAATTCAGTTAGAGGTTAGTAAAATAAACATGTATTTTTTCCCATCCAAGTTCTTGGGTGAATTCTATCCAAACATATCTTGGAAGTCATGGAATCTTGGATGAAAACCTTTCTTTTAGAGAAAGGCCACCTGAATTCAAAGAAAAAGACATAACGTCTTCTTGGGATCCCATCCTGCCCCCTTGATTCAAACCTAAACGACCCAGTTACTCAGGGTTTGACTCAAGGAGGCAAGCTGTTACCTGCTTTGTTGTTCTAGCCCATTGTGCCAGGGAACCAGACTGGGCTTTGAATATGCATGATCTGGGGTAGTGCTTGTCACTTCTCCCAGATCATCACAGAAGGCCTGGTGGCACAGATGGGGCCTGCTCTGTGCCCTCCAACTCAGCAGCCTGGAGCCATCCCAGCAGGAGCAATGGCGCCAAGCCCTGCCCTCACCCCTCTCTCCAGCCCCTGCCTGAATCAGTGTGCCCCACCTACTCATGCATCCTTGAAGCTGCATGTCCACCTGAGGACCACCACACCCCTGAAGGGATAAAAGAAGGAAAGGGGAGGGAAACAACTCTATAAGCCTAATATGTGTGGGGCATTATGATAACACTTCACATATCCTCTCAACACAACCCTGTGACATGGGTGATATTACCCCATCTTGCAGATGGGGACACAGAGGCCCTGACAGGTTGAGTTGCATCAGTTGAGGCCCAGCTTGGTGGAAGCCAAATTTCCCAACATAATGCACAGAGTCCCCAAACTTGAGAGCACACCGTCTCTCTGAAATAGCCCGTTCCTCCCACAGGTAGCTCTGAGCCTCACAAAGTTTTTCCTTATTCTGAGCTTTAGCCTGGAGGCTGGTTGGTACTGATTATTGGTCTTATATAATGACAGAGTGTTCATTTATTCATTCATCTAACAATTTTATTGAGTGCCTACCAGGGGCAGGGTCTGGAGCTGCGGTAGAAAGAAGAACAAATCCCCTTCCATCTTGAGGTTCACATTCCAGTGGAGAGATAGGTAATAAAAATAAACAAGTCAATGACAGGTGTATCATATTGTCAAGAGAACTCTGGAGAGCAACCAGGGACATACGGGTGCCAGGGATGCTGGTGATTATGATGGGCTTCTCTAAGAAAAAGAAATGTCAGCAGAGATGTGCAGAGGTGAGGCGGTGAGCCACATGCAGGGGAGCACCCCAAGCAGGAGTGCCTGGCACACGGCAGTGGGGCTCAGCATGGCAGGAGCAGAGTGAACAGGAGGAAAATGGCAGGAGCAATGCTGATGGTCAGCCTATACATACATACACGGGAGTACTGACCGTTAAAATACTGAAAACCACCCAACCTGGTTGGTAAACAACCTCTCTTCCAAACTCTCCAGTGCCACCTCAGCATTACCCTAGCCCCACAGACCTGCCTCCCCCTTGGAACTCCTCGGATCCAGTGACTATGGGGGAACGCCCCGTACAGCAGGGCATTTTCAGGCCCTTCCCCCAGCCCGATGGTGGACACCTGTTCAGATTGGTCAGTGCCTCTGTGGACACCTTTCCATGCCATTTAACATTCTGAATATCACCCTGTGAAGCAGAGAAAGTGGGAGAAGGAGCAAGGTCCAGATCAGGTAGGAAAGACTTGGTTTCTTACTTTGGTTGGGAAGAGAGCCCCCGGGGTGCTTCTGAGCAGAGGAAAGACACAGACAGTTGACAGGTTTAAATGCCTGACCTGACTGGGAGGGGGAGAACACTGACAGCAGACTGTGAGGAAGCAACGGCCTGAAGCAGGGAGCTCAGGAGGCCATGGTTACAGTCCTGCAGGGGCAGCTGTGTTTGGGGAATATTACAGCTGGCAAGAAGTGGTCCAATTCCAAACACAGTTTGGAAGTAGAGCTGACAAATGTAGGTCATGAAAGAAGGAGGGGGGAAGGATGATGGCAAGGGTTTTGATCCTAGCAGCTGGAAGGATGGACTTTCCATCACCAGAGATGACCAAGATTGTGGGTGGCATTTGGATGAAAGACTGACTCTTTGGACTAAGACCCCAGAGGGTTGAAATCATGGAAGGTTTTTAACCTAAGCAATTGGAAAGCAGAGTTGCTATACACTGGGATGGGAATCCTGCCAGAGGAAGCTGGTTTGGAAGGTACAAAATTTGAGATAAAATTAGATATTCATATAATGTTCAATAGGCAATCAGAGATAGATGTTTGGAATTCATATTTAAAACCTGACACTATGTGAGAAATAATGAGGTAAAGATAGGGAGAGGGGGAAAAAAAGATTCAAGGAGTAAGGTCTAAAGTAAAACAAGCAAACAAACATGAGAAAAGGAGCACGAGTGAGAGCAACCAGTGAAGAAGGGGGAAGATCCGGGGGAAGGGATGCCCTGCAGCTGAGTGAAGAATGTGAGAGGAGGGTACAACCCCCTGTAGCAGGTGCTGCTCTTTCTCAACAAGGTAATGGCTGAGAACACCTCTGGACCGCACAACGGGAGGTGCTTGGTAACCTTGACAAGTAGTGGCGATAGAAGCCAGATGATGAGGGTTTGAGAGGGAACAGGAGAAAAGTCTTCCCAGTGGAGACCACTGAGAGTTAAAACATTTTTGAGAATTTTGCTCTCAAGGAAAGTGGATAAATGGGACAATAATTGGAAGGAGACATTTTTCCACTTTTATCGTAACATAGGATCTATTACAGCTTGTTTGCACTAATGGGAATAATTCCAGAGAGAGAAACAGGTGGGGCAGGAGGGGTCAGGACAGGAGAGAGCAGAGGGCAGATGGGCAGGCTCAGGGGCCCACCCAGAGGGCAGAGTTCCTCTTCTAATGGCTCCCGCCTTTTCAGTGAGAAAGAGGGTGAGGAGGGAACTGCTGTTGGTCTGAGGGGAGAAAAAAGGCAATGAAATATTATACAGCCAAGTGGGACAGTGAATGGCCTGGAGAGGATGTCAGGCAAGCAGCACCGCTAGCCTCCACGGATTCCGGTGGGCTGAGCTGTTCCACTTCTGGCTCCGTTGGCCAGGCCACTCAGGTCTCATGCAGGGTAAAGAAGAGAGCTGCCCCCACACTGTCCAGAGCTCCTTGAAGACAAGGATGGGACATGCTTTTAGCACCTCCATAGGCTGAGGGCACAGACCCCATCAATGACGCCCCGTCCTGAAGTACATTAGCTGCCAGTTGCCAGTGTCTGCAATCCTAATTTAAAGCTTCCTTTTCATCTGAACATTTTAAGATTATAGCAGAGTAGACATACAATAAGGTCCATAAATCTGAAGCACATGAAACTACCATTCAAGTCAAGGCCATAGAACATTCCAGGCACCAAGAACACCCCTTCATGGCCTCAGAAGCTTCCCTCCTGCCCTCCCAGTCAGTCACTCCCAAAATAACAGTACTCTTGTTTTTTATATATTTTTTTGCCTGTTTTTTAATTCTGTATAAATGGAATCATAAAAATATTTTTCATGTATGGCTTATTTTGTTCAATATTACGTCTGTGAGACTCATGTTGTTGCATGTAGTAAAGGTTGTATTTTTTTTCTTTGCTGTAAGGCATTCCATTGTATAAATTTATCACGATCAATTTATCCAGGTACTATGGATGGGCATGAAGTTTGGTAACAGTTTGAGGCTATTAAAAATAACGTTGGCATGAACATTCTTTTATAATCTGTTTTTCACAAATATATGCATATCTGCCTGGTATGTTGTTTAGTGTGGACTCTGGCGGCCCCTTGGGAATGTATATGTTAGCTTTCAGAAAAATGGCACACAACTTTCCGAAGTGGTTACACCAATTTGTGAGTTATACAGCTATAGTAATTTCTTCTTTTGAGCCTTAGATATTTTTCTATCTTCAGAAGGCTCTTCTTCAACTCCCTCTTTTTTCTTCTTAAGAAGAGAAATTATTTAATTCTGGGAAGTGGACTTTATAAATATGCTTACCTGGGACCAGAATAGAATATTGTGGGTTCTGGGTGACAGTGGGGAGAAGCTGGACAAAGACCTCAGGAGCAGGCCTGGTTGGGGTGGGGAAGCGAGAGGGCACCAGAGACAAGCTTCTCCAATCTTCCAAGGCTGGCCCTATACAGAGGCAAAGCAGACCCTCTTGTAGGTCTGGAGGGCCTGCAGGGTCTGATAACACAGAGCCCTAGCACGCTCCCCACAACCCCATCACTGTCTCACTCGTGTGCTTTGTATCCCTTTTCCTTAGGATCCACTCTGATTCATTACCAATATTATGCCTTTTTTTGGGAAATGGCTCAAATGGGTTTTGGAAAGCTGCATCTAGTGTCTTAAATTATGAAACTGTATTAAATTTTTTGTAATCAAGGATCTGGCAGAAAATCAAAGATTATAGAATCTCCTTCAGTGGTAGGCCAGGATCTCCCAGGAGTGGGTCTGTAGGAAAGCAAGGAGGATGAGCTCATGATCTCTCTAGGTGAGTCCTAAGGGGAAAGAGAGAGGGCAGGAGCAGGAGATGGTTTCCCCCTTGGGCACATGAAGGAAGCAGAGTCAGAACACCCTAAGAAACAAATTCAGTCATATCAACCTAAGTTCCAACTCTCTGCCAAGCTCCACATAAGTCCAGTTGTGTGTCCTTAGCTCTAGAATGGGGTCCCAGAAAATGCTACTAAGGGCTTACCTGACTGATTTCCTTACAGGGAATGCCTAATGTGAAAGAGCCAAGAAAGTACCAGCTACTGTAATAAATAAACCCTAATGTATCAGTAGCTTGGCATAATAGAGGCATATTTCTGACTCTTTTAACAGTCCGGTGTCTGTGTCCTGGTTAGAAAGATTGCAGCTCAGGGACACAGACTTCTTTTGTTGTGACTCTGCATCCAACAGGTAGGAGGGGAGAGCAGTGGAGAAGGCACCCTCTCCTTTGAAAAGGACTTCCAGGTCACTCAGCTTAATCAGCTAGGGAGAATTGGTTTACACCTGAATGCAATAGGGAGCACAATGTCTGGTCTACCATGGCCATCTCTAGGACAAGAATCATAGCTTCCTATCTGATTTATGCAGATTCACTTTATTATGCCAAATGCATTCTTCTCCAATTATACTATGTTAGAATATCAAGGTCCAGATCATCTCATATACTTCTGAGTCACCAGTGCCCAGCACACTGAGAGAACTCTGTAAATGCTGATTGATTGATTGATTGATTGATTCAAACTGCCTTCTAGAGTTTTACAAAAGACCAAGCCCTAATTCTTATTTTATTTGTTGTCTACCTATATCTCCCTCTCTACCCCTGTAGTCACAGCCCCATCTAGCAGCCCAGCTCTCTACTGCCTGGACAACCGTAACTTCCCCACCTTTTTTTTCCATTTGTAGAAAACCAATCACAGTCCTTGGCTCAGTTCAAATGGCACCTCAATAGCTAGCCCTTCCACATACACCAAAAATTTTCTGTTCACAAATTTGGCACTTGGCACTGCTTCCTGAGAACATTGTGTTCTCAAGTGCATCTATCGAATTGCCCTTCCAAATTCTAGTACCTCCATGCCTCTGAATCTCTCTTAACACTTTGTTCTGAACAAGGCTAAGAGAAAATGCTCAGTGCAGACTTGCCAGCTAGTGGATCAGCAGGATGAGATTCTCACACTTCCCCAAAATATCCCCTGGACTGACTGCCTTCTCCCTGCCTGCATCAGCACATCACTCAATAAAATCTGAACTCTTCTGACACAATCAGGCAGTGCAGACAGCAAGATGAAAATGCAGTTTCATCTCTACCTCACTTCCCTTATCTCTTCCTTGTCATCACAAGTGAAACTCACAAAAGAACATCTCAGCAGAGAGAACATTTGGCAGAGGGGGATATATGATCCCCATGGCATGAGCTCAAGCATGCATGAGGTATGTGTGGTGGGGAAAATGGGAGAGTCCTAAGGAAAGAGCATTCTACACCCAGTCTGCCGAATGTCAGAGGGAACAAGCTGTCCCCAGGATCAGTGGCCTCTGAGGTTGTGGAAAGGGAAAAGAGCACACAACAGACCCACTTTCCAGGAGTCTTCTTATCTAGGCAGGCTTGGGTCCTATGGTCTCCTGGCTAAGACCATGAGCCAATGTGCTATAGAGGACAGAACACTGGACGAGGTGGTCAAGGAGACTAGCTCCCCACTCAATGTAACAAGGTAGGTCCTTGCACCTCAGTGGGCCCCTGCCACCATCAGAGCCACCGACGCATGGAAGGGCAGCCTCTGGATCCAGTGATCATGCTTGCCAACAAGGGGCTTTATACTAAGTATATCCAATAAGTATATTCTGAACAAATATCCAGGAGTATTGTAATCAACTCTCCCAAGACTTCAGCATCCTGGAGCCACAGATTATAAACCCTGGAAGGAACTTGAAAAACTGGTCTTCTTCTAGAATCACGTTCTCATTTTCTACATGAGATAGAGTTTAATTCCTGAGCACTCAGGTCCATTGCTGGGAATCCAGAGGACTATTCTGCATCTCGCCAGGGGAACTCTGAGCTATTGGGAAGGGCCTCGAGGAACCAAGCAGATCACCTGGGAGAAATGACAGAGCTTGGGAACCACATGCCAGCTTCCTGTGGGTCACGTTGAATCCCTCTGGGTCAGACCTGGCTGACAGGGTAAAACATGCCCATGGCTACAAGTAGTGGGCCGGGGTAGACTTATTACCCAATCACAGTTTTTCCCTGCTCTCTTACGTACAGATGCCAGGAAAGTGACTTTTCCTTCTGTAGTCACAAAGTTGGGATGATGTAGACTTACAGCTACCTTTAGCCCTACCCTCCTGATGTCACCCTGTAGAAGTAAAGAGGAGGAAATGTGAGTGGAAGGGATGGAGGGAGGGAGGGAAGAAGACCTGGCTGAGCATCCATGGCTCCCAGGTCAACTTTATCCCTGAACTTCCCCGTTACATGAGAAAGATTTCTGCCACTTGCAACCTGAAGTTGTATAAGATTATCTCTTAGTAAAGCCTGGATAATCTTGATTCTTGATTGTCTGATCATAGAGAATCAAGGGATGGGTCTCTGTCAACATAGGAGCAGTGAAAAGTGGCATCTCAAGGGAAGCTGGACTCCATGAGGGTAAGAGGGGATCTGCCAAGGACTGGCATGACGGTCGGAGCCCAACCACTAGCTAAGGAGCAGCAGCAGCTGAGACACACTGATGCTGCAAAAGCAAGGTTCCCAGGGATTGCCAGAAATCCCTAGGAAAGAGAACCTGGTGAGATGGAGCTGGGGCCTCAGCTAGGCACCAGACGTTCACATGACCTGTAGGCTGCAGAGGTCTGAGTCACATTTACTCCTCTCCCTCCTTTCTTTCCTCCTTCCTTCCCATCCTCTCTTCTCTCCTATAGAAGCAGGCTTCATCCATGTGGGGAGGTCAAGAAGCATATCCAGATGGTTTGGGCACTGCAGAGGGAAGGAGTCACCGTCCCGGCATCTGTACATACTTACTGAGTGCATACCACCTGGGCACATTTCCTTACTTGCTGGGTCTTAGAAACACCCACCAAGTGGGGGGATGTTGCCAGAATGTGCAACATAACCTCATGTCATCAAGCCCTTGGAAGCTTTCATGTAATCAGTTGGCCCAGGCTGTACTCTGCACTGGAGGCAGGGAGCCAAGCCTGCCGTGTTCCCCCACTCTTCAGCATGGGGGTCTCCAGTGGTCTTTCCAGCAGGACTATGCCACCTGCCTGGGCTGGAGGGTGGAGAGAGCCTTCAACCCTGACTTGTAGGCTGCATGGGCCGCTGCTGAGAGAAGGAGCAGGAGGGCAACAGTAGGAAGTTGGGAAAGGAAAGGATTGCAAGGAGAGAAAGGAGGGGTGGTGGTAGAAGAGAGCAGGCTGAAGACTGAAGGTTCCAGGGAGCTCCCACTGGACACTTGGCAGGCTGTTTCTTGGGGGTAGGAACATGAACTTTGGAATCAGATACAGTAGGAAGAAAGCCAGCTTTTGACAGCCAAGACACTTGACAACCTCCAGTTCTTCCTCTGGAAAATGGAAACCACAAAATCTACCAAAGGTTATTAGGGTCCAAAGAACTCGTGTATGTGAAGACATTGGACTTTGTGCCCTGTGCAAAACAAGCCCCTAACACAGGCAGCCATCACCACCTGAGGCTTCATGAGCCACGCCTGGAGTCTCTCTGTTACTTAAGTCAGCATTCAAGGCCAATTATGATCTGGCCCCTTCCAGGATGAACAGCCTCACCTCCCCCTAGATCTTCTGTTTCATGTACCTCCAACTTCAAACTAGACCTTTTCCTTCTTTATTTAAAGGTCCAGGAGAAGCATGTGGAAGGATGGGGGCAGAGAGTACTCAATGTCCAACGCAAGTCTACTTTCCCCTTTTCCCTCACCAATGAAACTTTGACTTTTACCTTGACCCCCCCCGCCGGGCAATGTGCCCAGCAAAGAAAACAACACCTCCCAGGCTCCCTTTCAGAGAAGGAGGCCATGTGACTAAGTCCTGGACCATAAGGTGTAAACAGAAGTTACAGAGTGGGGCTTCCAGAAAGCTTCTAAGAAAAGGAAACCCCTTTACTCTTTTTCTACTGGAAAAAAGTGGATGGCTGGATCAGAAGCCATCTTGCATCTCTGAGATGGCCTTGAGGAGAGAAGCCTGCACAAATCCTCTGGATCCTTCAAGATAAGACTTGTGTTTATTCCAGCTGTCTGCCAGCCACACACTTTGTCTGCCTCCCCATGCGGTGAGGAATGCCCCCTTTTAGACCACTTTGCCAATATTCAAGACCCCAGGATTTTCTGACTAAATCACCCCAAGCCCACTCCCAGGGCTCCATGTCCTCTTCTGTGGGTCTGTCCTCCCAAGTGTGGAATATATCAGCAGTATACCCCTAAGTGTCTGGATGCACAATGGTCAAGGAAGGCCCCTCTGAGGAAGGAAGAGTTTGAGTAGTGACTTGAATAATGTAAGAGGGCAAGGGATGTGAGAATCTCAGGCATAGGAATCTCAAGTGCAGAGGCCTTAAGTGAGAAAAGATTTCTGTGTTTCATGAAGCTGTGGGATGTGAACCCTGGGAAGCTGGCACAGCATTATTCCCCTCTGGACCCCGAAAGCCAGCCCATGCCACCAGTGTGATTTATGGTGGCTGTGGAATTACATCTCTTAAAAACAATTTTGAGTCAATAAAGTCTGAATTTAAGTTCTATATCATTAACTTTTGCCCCCTCTCCAATGCTCTGTATACTGTTCTCACATTCACTGAGGCTGTAATGACACACAAATGACACACACCAGCCTGAGGTTGGCCACCACGGCCTTCAGCAATATGGTACCAGAGGCTGGTCTGTATTATCTGCTCTAGTTGCCATTCTCTCTTTCCTGGAACATGGTTTCCTTTCATTTTAGACTAATTTGTTCCAGGCCCGGAGCTCATTTGCCCATTTGGTCTTTGGCATACCAGTCTGGGATGAGTTTGATATGGTTCCTGGCCTGGAGGCAAGGGGATGAAGGAGGTGACCTCCAGAGGAATCCACAAGCCACGGGAATTATCGGTGTGTGTCTGAGTCATGTCACCACCAACCAGGCCAGAGTCTGGCACATTTTAGCATCTGGGAGCCCTTTCTCAGCAGGAGGGAGAGAGGGGAAGGAAATGAATTAAGTGTCAGCAGGGAAAATAAAGTGAGCATTGTCCTCTCTCCTGCAAAAGATTTATTGCACAGAGAAAATAGCAGGTGTTCATTAAAATGGGTTACTTCGTGTTTAAATCTATTATCTGGTGTTGAGAAAACATAAGTTGTCTTGAATGCAGATGCATCTTAGCCACTTAGTCGCCCTCGGAAAGGATGCCAACTGGCTCAGAGTACATTCACTAGAACATAATAAAGGCGGAGACTCTCCAGGGCTTTGGGGATGTGACACTGGGCCAGCTGTGATTAATACATATCCTCAGAGCAGATTAAAAATGATAATTACCTCTTCCTTTAGGAAGAGCCCAGGATCTGGGGGGGCAGAGGAGGGACCCGAAGAATTGGAGACATACAAACCTTTGCCTTTGCTACAGCCTCCTCAGGAAATCTGGAAGGGCCAACATTTCTTGATAAGATTTCCACAGAGAAGCCAACTTGATAGACGCCAAAGGTTTTCCCCATCTTGGATTTCACTTATGTTGTGGAGCCAAGGCAAAGGTAGGCAGCTACCCAGCTTGTTTCCTTTGGAATGAACTCAGGCGAATTCCTCCAGGTTTGTTTATGTTGGCCACCTGCAGGGACTTAGGAGCCTGCAGCCAAGAGGGAGCAAACTGCACTCAGGGTATCTGAGCAAATTCCAATGATGACTGGACGTTGGCAAAGGGGAGTTTCTGGGTGTGGGGGAGATGGAGGGCAAGTGGAAATCGATGTGATTTCCAGGACAAGGCACCCAGGAATTGGTACTTTTATGAAAAGATATTTAGAACAGCCTGGAGAACTAGAGAGTCCTGAGGTCCTCTTGGTGTGATCAGCAGCACTCCTCTATTTACTTCCAGGATCATAGGGAGGAGAAGGGGCCCTCCAGGGAGTAGCTGGGGGTGGCCTGGGGGTACACTTGGGAGTAGAACTTGGGCTGGAGAGGGGTGGGCAGTGGCTATTTATAATCTAGTAGAAATTTTTTTGAATATTTTAGTCCTCAATCTAGAGTTGCTGGCATGTCCCTGAGCTATCAGCTCTGGTTCTCTGTGGAGAGCGCAGTGGCGGGGCAGTGTTGTTTTCCAATGAAAGCCTCAAGGCCGACCACCTTGCAAACACCTACCCGTGGCAGGTCCTCCAGCCCCACCTTGCTCCTTACCTCCCTCTGTCTGTTCCCGCCGTCCTGCCTTGCAGCAACCCACCTTTATGGAGTGCAGACTAGGTATCCAGGGACTGCAGCAGGCTCTGGATCCTAGAGATGATGCACTTCTGCTCATTTTCCTTAAGGAAAGTCAGGCCCATGGGTGAGCTGAACACACCTTTCCACGGGGTGAGTGTGCTCACATGAGACCTGTGGCATGCAAGCCCAGTTGCGGGGTTTCGGGATAGAAGAGTGAGGAGCTGGGGGTGGGAAAGAGGACGGTTTGAAAAACAGCGCAGAGAAAAGGCTGGCCCTTTGGTGTGTGCAGCCTTGAGTGGGAACCAAAGGTCAGGTGTAAAACCATGGGTTTTCTGGCAGCACACCAGAAATGAGCATTCCAGATGTAGCAAAAGCCCAGGAAAGGAACATGGGAATATGGAAGAGATAACAGCAGATGGGTTTGGCCAAAGTAGAGCATTTATATCATGAAATAATGGGGGGAAAGCCTGGAGAAAACAGTGATGGCAGCATAACCACTAAGACAGACCTGGGTTTCACTTGTGGTCATGAGAGTATTTGCTAGATGTCCTTAAGTGAGTCAGAGAGTGTCTTAGAGCACCAGGTGTTTATCCATAAAATGGGATTATTGTTATGGGTCTTCATGAAGATTACAGATAATAACTCTGATGTGCCTGGTCCGACATAGTCTTAATGAGTGGTTGTTACATACCTACATATCTGACCCCTTTCCCACCCCAGACCCACAATGTGTGCATAATTCCCTTTGCAGAATGAGGGAGGTAATAGTAAAGTGTTTGTCGAAGGAGTTGGTGGAACACTTAGGCTGGGCCCAGTGGGCATGACCGCAGTGGACCAGGAGTCTCCCGACCTGTGCTAAGAAGTGTCATGGAAGGGCACGCCCAGGGACAAGGGACAAGGCTGATGAGAGCTTGCAGGTGGATCCCCGGGCATGAGAACCGAGGGGAGGGCAGGGATCTCAGCCCAGTGAGGATGGCACAGGCGAGGAGAAAGGTCAGACCAAGGCCGGGCACCCTGTCCAATCATGGGCAAAGAGGAGGTTTAGGCAGCAGGGAGCCACAGCCAGTCTGGAGCGGTGCTCCTGCTCAAACAGTAGGGATCGAGTAACTTGAGGAGTCCAGTGAGATACTCATGAAGCTATGTAGTTTCTGTTGTTGTAGGAATTTAAGGAACTGGTAAACCTCATGTTGTCCATTACCTGACACACTCTGTAAATACCTTCTGATCCCTCCATACTTTAATTCCCTCATATGTTAATAGTGGCTTTAAATCTCTTTTCAAAGTGCTTAATCTTCTGAGCATCTGGGTGGCTTAGTCGGTGAAGTGTCTGACTCTTGATTTCAGCTCAGGTCATGATCTCAGAATCGTGAGATCAAGCCCTGAGTCAGGCTCTGTGCTGAGTGTGCAAAGTGCTTAAGATTCTCTCTTTTCCTCTTTCCCTCTCCCTCTGCCCCTCCCCATCCCCTTGCCTGTGCACTCTCTCTGTCTCTAAAAAAAAGAACAAAGTGGGTAATCTATAAAGAAACAGAAATATCTTCTGTTTTTAAAAATCTCTTTGCCAGTGAGACATGCTTTTATCTGACCCCTTGCTTTCCAAACAACATGCCGCTGCCCACATGCCCCACCTGTAAGGGGTAGAGAAATGGCTATGTAATATCTTTCCAGTGCAAATTCTCACGTGAGGGGGTGCTCTTCAGGGGGGACCTGAGTCTTCATTTCTGCCCTTACTGAAAATAGATTCAAGATTACAGACATTCACTGATAGATGGAAGATACTTTTCAGAAAGCCCATTCCTGGCTGCCAGCTCTCCAAAGGTCCTTTGGCGTTTTCTGATTCCGAGATCCTGGAAAATAATGGCCTCCATGCAGCACCCCCAACAGGCGGTAGTATAACCAGAGTCACCATCTTGGATTCTCCATGAGCCATGATGCTATGAGTACTCATCCAAAGATCATTAGAAAAGAGAGTTTTCTTCTGAGGGCATTTCAGTCCTGATGATGAAGCATTTCAATCCAGAAGTCTACCCTGCTCCCACAATAAACTCTCTTTTCTTTGGTAGACATTTATAAAGACCACTTGAGGAAACCATGAAAACCATGAAAAATTAGTTTAGATTAATGCATTTTCTGAAAATCATGGTCTTGTGACTGAAGCTTATACTTGGGTATCACTTGATATGTTTTTAATGGACTTGGTGCAATGTTTTTAAAAAACCACGACATACTTACTCGACGTCAGAGCAAGGCATTTGTTTTGAAAGCCAAGGCACATTAACAGAAGTGGGGAGGGAAGACAATAATTCTAGTGAATGTTGGGCAGTGACATTGCCTTTGAGGTCTTCCTCAATAGTTTACTCATCTGGAAACCCAGCCCAAAATGGAGTTTAGCAAACGTGCTGATGTCAAGAATGCTAACCAGGCACTGCTGGGTACTCTGCAGAGATCATTCCAGCACACAAGGACTCCATTTCCTGGCATCTGTGCCATCCTCTCGGAACGGCCACGCCTGGACTTTGATTTACTGTTGGCCACAACTGTCTCTAGCAGTGGATCTTAAAGCGGGCATACACTTGTCTTAGCCATTGATGATAATGCTTGCCTTCTTAGAAATGTACGTGTTTGTTCTAATACCACTCCTTCACACTGATCTCATGCTTGGTGGCCTACCAAGGACAGCCCTGAGAAGGAGGCAGGGCAGGTATCCTCTCCATGCTCCAGAGAGAGGAAGAGCTCAGAGAAGCTGGAGCTTGCCTGACTAGGAGAGTGGCTACTAGAACCAAGTCCAGCTCCAAAACAGAGTGCATTTTCCAGTAAGTGCATTGTCTCAGCATCATATGAAATGCTGTCCCCACAAAGGCTTTATCCATACACAGCTGAGCAATGTGCCTTCTCGCTTTTTCCAATGAATGGTTATGAGCAGAGGCTCTGGGAGGAGGCAGACTGCAGTTCATTCTGGCTCGGCCACTTCGTCACTTTGGACTCTTGAGGAGAGGCAGAGCTTCTCTAAGCCTCAGGCTCTGCATCTGCATGTGACGGAGCGTCCGAATCCCCTGCCATGACCCCACACCATCTCAGCCAGGTCAGACCAGAGGCTCTGGATTCAGTGAAGGCTGACACAAAGACTTCCTTCTTTGTAACAAAGGATTCCCTGGAGTGGAGGGAGACTAGGAGCTTCTGTGGCATTCAAGAGGCAAACCCTTAGACTCAGCTTGGTCCGGAGGGAAGGTTTGTCTGGACACTCTAAAACCCCCAGTGGAAAATCCCAAAGCATCATTTATCAGAGTGTATCAGTGTGGCCAGGAAGACCCCAGGGCTTCAGAGGGGATGTCCCTGTATGAAAGGGGTATCCAGGCTGGTGAGCCTGACTTAATACAAAGATCTGGCTGTTTTTGGGGAAGGGCTGAACCTAGTGCATAAGTGGTAAGGCCAGAAGCTGTTGGGGACCCAGGCCTTCCAGCACAACAAGGCCATACTTTGGAGCCCAAGTGTGGGGTATGACTTTGTTATGATCAGAAGTCTTGCTCAGCCAGGGTGCTCATGTGGAGTGGCAAACGTCCCCAATGGTGCCCCGTGTGGCATTAGCCAAAGAGGACAGAATTCTCCCCTGCCATTTCTTCAAGGGGTCCCCGAAGGCCACCTTGGGTTGAGTACACCCTGGGAACGTGGAGAAATCAAAGGTAGGAGACATTTGTGGCCTTTCGCTCCAGTTTTGTTCAAAATGATGTGGGCACTTAAGTGATTAGTAGGAAAGAGAGGGGCATGCCATGCGAGTCGGTGGTGAGGCTCATCTGGTTAAGTGCCGAGTGGGGCAGAGAAATGCTTCACAGGAGGTTATGAAGATTCAGCAAGGTGACGAGGGGACAGTTCTTGGCACCTGGCTCCCGGGGACTGTCATCACTGTCACTACCACTATATCACTCCAGGGACCTCAGGCAGAGCACCCAGGGCCCGTGGGCTTCTGAGGGAGGTGTCCTGATGGCAAAGAAACACGGGCTGGAGTTAGCACCCCGGGGGCTGAAGTCCTCGTAGCGTCAGTTCCAGTGACAACGAAAATGGGGCCAATGAGAAGAGGCAGCTTTACAGGGAAGCTCCTCCCATGGGAGCCCAGGATATACGGAAAGTGGAGGCAAAACTGCTTTTGAAATGTATGGAAAATTCTTTCATATCTTGGAGTTTATATGTGAAAGAAACTTGAGAGAAGCCTTCCCAAATTTGACAATCATCTGAACAGTCAGACGCAATCACCGACAACAAGCCAAGGACCTGAAAGAAACTTCCTAAGCTTCTATTTTCCATCAGAAATAAAAAGCACAGCCTGAGGCGCTTCGGAAGCCATGAGCTTCAGTGTAGACACAGCCAAGTCCAAGAACCACAGCACGCACAACCTCATGAAAACGGCACAGAAATGGCATCAGGAAGCCCCACCACAAAGATATGAATCTCTTAATGGGGAGGACTCCAAGTTCCCAAGGAACATGTGCTTTGCCAAGAAGCACAACAAGAAGGGCCTGAATGAGATACAGGCCAGCAACACCAAGGCCATAAAGTGCACGTGCCGAGGCTATCAAGGCCCTCGTCAAGCCCGGGAAGGTCAAGCCCAAGATCCCAAGGGCAGCAACCACAGGTTCAGTGGACTTACCTACATCGCTTGCCTGCAAGCTCGGGAAACATGCTGGTGTCCAGGCCACCACAAAGGCTCCAGTGTAGAAGCGTGAGGACGGAAGGACTGGTGTGACCCCGAGGCATCTATCTGCACGGGGCTGGTGTCCTCCTGTGTTATTTGTACAAATAAACCTGCGGCAGGGTCTGCCAAAAACAAACAGAAAAGAAACATAAAGCAAATGTTGATTAACTTGGCTAGGGGAAAGAATGAATTACCTTTCTCTTTCTTAATTGAAAACATGGTTATGGAAAGGAATCCAAGAGCACAGGACTGAAGATGTGGAGGGAACAGTATTGTAATATGAAGGTGAGTGAGTCTGTTCATTAAAAAAATAAAACTATTTGTTAATGGAATTGCCTAAAATTGTATTTGGAACTTTTATTTTCATGCTAAATATTCACTTTTGTATCTGATTTTATTTTATAATTTGGGGTGTTTTGTCTTAAAGAGCCTCCCTAAAATTGTAGGAGCTCCTGGCTCCACAAAGCCAGGACCTGCCCATGTTAATAATACTACCTACTTCGGACATAATGATATTGAAAAGCGCTCTATGTACGCTGCCCATAGACCTAGAGTGGAGCTTCAGGGGGCTTTCTGGAAGGAGGTGGGAGCCATTGAGAAGACAATTAAGAGAAAAAAAACTTGCCCTGTGACAAGACAGTGAGCAATCAAAAGAGACAGGTGGAGTCAGTACAGTGAAGACAGAGGTTGGCAGCTAAGAAAACCAAATTCAAAGTTGTTAAGGCCGATACTGAGAAAGGTTTCCGAGTGGAGTAGGAACGTGGCCCATAGAAAAGGGTTGAAGAGGCCTGTTCTCAGGGCCTCATCTGTTTCTCAACTTGTAGCCTCACTCAGACCCAGCAGATGTGGTTCTTGATAGAAGTTGACACATACTCTCTGAAGAATTAGATGCAGGCCAACCAGAGTCCATCATGCTGGGAGAAAACTAGGAGCAGGTTATGATGTGGGATCCATGTCAAAAGTCTGCCTCCTTCCCTTAGGGCCTATGGCTTCACTCCCCTAATTGAGAAAGACATCTTGGCCTGGAAGCCTCAGTCCTCAGCTCCTTGCTCTATTAGACAGACAGGAAGTGAGACAAAGGTGGGGCAATAAAACGTGAAGGTTCCTGAACTCATATGTAGAGCTGTCTTTTTGAATTCCTATCTGGCTTTCGCTTTGCACTTCCTTTCTGCAGATAAAGCTGCATGCACCATGGGAGGGGCGGGAGAATAAGTGGGTTCCACCGCGTCTGGGCAAGAGTCCTGATGAGACGTCTGTCTTCTAGCCTGGTTTGGGAGGGGTCTGGTTCGGGGGGCACTGCCACTCTCTGCTGTAGAGAAGAGAGATGGGTAGCAGGAGGCTAGCCAGATGTGCAAAGAAGGCTGCGTTCTGAGGAAACATCTGCTTTGTCTTCCAGAATGAGTGGCTAAGCCTTCAAGGGCAGGTTTTGCTCTCTGGTGCCCTCTGCTGTGGCTGAGCAGATCAGATACCACTGTGGGTTGGGGCAAGAGTAGAAACTCCAGCAACTCTTCCCTGGGCTGAATTTGGTGAGAATATTGGAAACACAGCTGGCCAGGGCCTGGGCTGCAAAAGATGAGTAGAATGGCAATGTGGAAGTTAAGATTGACCGCACTCTTCATGTTTGCAGGACCATAGTTAACCTGTAGAACTGTACGTGTCTGCACAGGAATGGATGTTGATGCTTGCTTGGTCCAACCTCTTCATTTACTAGCAGGGAGTGTATCTTGGGAAGTACCTACACCAGGTAAAGGTAAGGCCATTAATAACACAGGGAGTTCGGGGGCGCCTGAGTAGCGCAGTCGTTAAGCGTCTGCCTTTGGCTCCGGGCGTGATCCTGGCATTCCAGGATCGAGTCCCACATCGGGCTCCTCCGCTGGGAGCCTGCTTCTTCCTCTCCCACTCCCCCCGCTGTGTTCCCTCTCTCGCTGGCTGTCTGTCACATAAATAAATAAAATCTTTAAAAAAAAATAACACAGGGAGTTCAGAAGAGTAGGGTTATGGAGGGTTAGGAGAAATCATCACCTTTCTTCCAGGTTATCCATGGAGGATCTTACAAGTGAGAGCTTCAAAGCTGCTCCAATAATTTATTGGTGATTATAGATGGATTGTTTCCAACAGGAGAGGGCAGAGAAAAAGGAACATGGTACTCTGGGAAGGGCAAATTCCTGAAATATAGAGGATCGGGACAGGGAGACACGTGCTCAGAAAAAAAAAAAGGTGGATATGAGGATAAAAAACCAGAAAACCGACCCACAACTTCAGTGTTTCCTTAAAGTAATCACAACAGTTGGGATGCCTATACTCGACTCCTCTGGGAGAATACCTTCCAGAGCTGAGAAAGGAGTGACTATGCAGACAAGGTGACCACCTCATCTCAGGCATATTTAGTAGAAGAAATGCACATCAAGACACATTCCATTGAAATGTTTGAATTCCAAGAATACATTTTAAAATCCTACTAATACCAAGCCAGGATTGGAAAAAGGCAACATGCAAAGGAACATCGATCAGACTTATTCCAGAGGTTTTTCCTTGGAAACCCTGGAAGAGCACGCATTAATCCCCAGAGCCACAACATTTGGAAAGTAAGGATTGGCGACCCGAGAAAGGTAAATCCAGTCATCTTTCCAACAAAAGTAAATGCCCCGTGTGTTGTGTCTTGGGTCAGGTTCTCTGGGAAGCAGACTCTGGGATGGGGAGCTGCATGCCTGGCCTATAGGGGGTTGACTGGGACGTGTGCTCCAGAAGGACTCCTGGGGGAGAGCCAGGTGAGCAGAATGGGGCAGGGGGAAGAGCTGGGCTGCAATACATTTTAGCCAATTGCACATGGAGCTTTGGGCCTAAGGTAACCCTTAGAATTATCCAGAATTGAGCCAACGTGAGCCTCATGCCCCTGCAGAGATGAGAGGCAGCCCCCAAGCGAGGAGTGGCCCTGGTCCAGGCAGCCCCCTTCCACTTCCAGCAGCTCTGAGGGGGGCTTCCAACTGTGACCATCAGCAGCAAGGGGGTGAGCGCCTAAGTCCCGCAGGGACCCTTTAACACCACATTGTTAAAAAACATTTTTCCTAAAGGCATACTCTGGCCAACTAAGGGAACACTGTGGCAATATGAAAAGACAGGAGTGTTTTCCTCATTTATTTTTAACCCCAGACCCTGTTTGACTACATATTTCAAGCAACAATGGGATCAAAGATTGGTCCCTGAGTTTTTCCATGTCATTCTTATTCTTGCTTCTAAAAATGCCTTCCACAGCCTGGCAGACTCTCCTACCACAATTTATGGCAGCCTAGACGAGCACTTGGTAAGCATCCCTCCTGTCTTTCTTAACACGGGCTAGTCACTAAACAAGGCTAGAACCGTGTGCTGGGTGGCTCAGCAAAGCAAAAGACTTTCATCCATCTCACAGAAAAGTCAAGTTTGATATGGCAAAATAACAGCCATTTGAGAAGCAGTTAATGATGGTTTTCTGCATCTTTAAAATCCTCACTGAGGCAGCCACTCTGGAAAACAGTATGGAGGTTCCTCAAAGAGTTAAAAATAGAACTACCCTAAGACCTAGCAATTGCACCACTAGGGATTTACCCAAAGGATACAAATTAAAGGGGCACCTGCACCCCGATGTTTATAGCAGCATTATCTATGATAGTCAAATTATGGAAGATCCCAAATGTCCATCAACTTGTAAATGGATAAAGAAGATGTGGTATATATATACACAATGGAATATTACTCAGCTCTCAAAAAGAATGATTTCACTCATATGTGGAATTTAAGAAAGAAAACAGATGAACATATGGGAAGGGGGGAAAAGGAGAGAGAGAGGGAATCAAACCATAAGAGACTCTTAATGACAGAGAACAAAGTGAGGGTTGCTGCAGGGGAGGTGGGTGGGGGATGTGCTAGATGGGTGACGGGCATTAAGGAGGGCAGCTGTGATGAGCACTGGGTATTATATGTAAGTGATGAATTACTCAGTGAAACCGATATTACACTGTATGTTAACTAAAATTTAAATAAAAAATTGAGAAGAGAAAATGTATATCTCCTATAGACAGCAAAAAAAAAAATTAACAATGAGAGGGGTCCTCTTACAATGTATGCATGTATCAAATCACCATGCTGTACACTTTAAATATCTTACAATTTTTTGTCAATTATACCTCAATTATACCTTTCACTAAAGCTGAAAAATGGAAGGAGGAAAGGAAGGAAGGAAGGAA
>NC_048233.1:6399995-6434935 GCF_002007445.2 Ailuropoda melanoleuca
GGGAGGAGGAGGGGAGGGAGGAAGGAAGGAAAGAAATCCTCACTGAGAAAAGCACCATTTATTTTCCCAAGCAGGATTGTTCCAGACAGGGCTGCTCTGAAGAGGCTGTGAGAGGGGGAAATGGGAAGGGAAGTCTACCTTTTACTCCACCCTCTTTTCTTTACAATGAGCGCATCAAGGAAACAGCCATTAAGATTATTTATTTAAATCAACCATCAAATGGATTCCATTTCTTTTTATTCTAAATAAGGAAAAACTGATGAACCCTGTGGTAAATACTGTTAGTCACCAAACTCTCCACCTGGTGCTCATGGCTGTTTCTCTTGGAGGTAAAAACTGATATGATTTCAACTGTTTTATTTATGTTTTACTTTTTCTGCATTTTCTAAATCTTCTTCAATGAGTATATATTACGTGTATGATTAAACAAAATAGATGCTATTACAGACCAAGGTAGGTGACCGCACACACACCACGAGAACATGAATGAACTCAAAATAAACCCAAACATTAACTGTTACTATTTCTGGAGAAAGGGCATAGGAAAAGGAGTGGCATTTTTTCCTTTCTTCAGTGTTCCAGATGTATGTTCACAATTTTTTTTTGCATTTTATAGTGAAATGTCAAAATTCACTATAAAATGCAAAAAAAAAATAATTTATTATTTCCTTAAAGAGCTCAAAGAAGATTTTATTGTTTGTTTTAAGTTAGGACTGCACCTACCACCTCTCTACCTAGCTTAACAAATCGTTTGGGAAGTTCTTACGGAGCCTAAATCCCAGTTGCTGGGATGATGCTAGGCATGTCTGGCGGTCCTGCTGGTAATGGGGGTGCTACTGAGATGATCTGGGCCTGGGGGTGGGGGCAAATCACAGAATTCCTAATTCACTTGTAGTGGGAGAAAGGGAGAAAACAGAATCCTTTCAGGGTGGGAACCTATATCTGGGCAGATGAAATCTCCCTTCCTCTCCATCTAGATTTCCCCTAGTCCCTCGGGCGTGAGCTCCGGCCACCCCAGGCTTCCACACCCAATCTCCAATCCCTTAACAGGACGGAGCAGGGTAGGAAAAAAACAAAGCAAAAGGCCCATTGTGCAAAGGAAATAGAATGGAGTTCCTACTCCCACTACTAATCCCCTCTACCTTGCTCGACTTTTTCTCCATAGCATTTCATACCTTCTAACATACCATATAGTTTATTTTCATTGTTCATGATGTCTTCCTGACTCACCCACAGGAACATAAGCTCCTGGGGGTGGAATCATTGTGTCGAGTCATGTATCCCAAGTGCCTGATCCAGAGCCTGACACGTGTAGGTGGCTGGTACACAGTTTTGAATAAGATTCAAAACTGAACTGAAATTTATGGGATAAAAGGATTGTTGAGATACACGAAGTGGAAAGAGCAAGACAACATATACCTCAGACTTGTAACTGAAAGTACGCATGCACTTGAGAGGGAAGGAGAGTCTGGAAGGAAACAGAGCAATTGGTGATGTTGATTCAAAATTGGGGGGACTGTGGGTGATTTCGCTTTCTTCTTCATTGGTTTTCTGACCATCTGACTCATGGGGTGCAAGTGGCATCTCTGTGATCATATAAAAAAGTTTACTTGAAAAGAAGAAGAGAAGTGGGTTCCTCTGGGTATTGGTGCTGGACGTAGCCCCTGACCCCCGGTGTGGACCAGCGCAGCAACTCCACCCACCCTGGTAGGACTTGTTCCTGGGGAGAGCGTCCTTTTTATGGGTCTGGCATCTCCATGTCATTAACACTCCTGGTGGCCACTCCCCCTCCCCAAGTTAGCTGAAGCCTGTTGTAAGGCAATGCAGTGTTTTGTTTTGATAATACTGGAGTTTGCATCTGGGCTCATGTGCGGAGTGTGAACCGGAAGTCGTGATGTGGTTAAGATGTACTGTAGGACTGCCGGTACGTGAGTGCGTGGGACTGCCTGGCCTGCTGCTCCCACTAAAGCTGTATCTATGCCCTGGTGTCCCCATAAAAGAAGGGACCACTTTCCAGAGCAAGAGCTGGCGGCAGTGCGATCCTGCCTGTGGCCAGGAGGCAGCAGAAGCCAGGGTGAGCGTCCAGGACCACCAGCCCAGTGCTTATGGGCCCTCCGATCCCCAGGTGCGCTGGAACCTGAGAACACTCATCCTCTGGGGCGAGGTCCTCCTCGAAGCTGCCCTCCAGGCGCTGAGATGGACTCTCATCAGACTGGCCCTGGAGGAACTGGGGCCGGGTCCTGAGGAACAGGACCGTGCAACTGGTTTCTGTACAGCAGGTGGGGTTGCGGTGTGCGAAAGACAGTGATGAACCGAACCGTGTCTGGCCTTTGCTTCCAACTATACTTGAAAATCTCACACACACTCCCCACCCCAACCCAGGCTCTGGGAGGAAAGATGTAACCTTTGAACGACCTTGGGCTTGTCGTTAATTCATATGTAAAATGATAAGCCTGTTACCTCCCCTGCTTTCACCTTCATCCCTTGTATTTCTCCTTAGCCCTTATGACTAGCTGAAATCCTATACATTCACCAGCTTCCTGTCTGTCTCTCTGCAGAAAGGAAGCTCTGTGAGACAGAGATCTTCTCTCTTATACTCTGCTCCATCTCTCAACTGAGAACAGTATCTGGGAGGTAGTAGGTGCTCAGTAAATATTGGTAGGAAGCCACAGAAAGAGAGAGAACCAAAGACAAGGAGACGTAACTTTATAAAGAATGTTTCCATTTATTTTATGACTTAAATCCGAACCTGTGTAAAGTGATGGTTAGCTGCACAAGCTCAAAGCATCCCGTGACATGAACTGGAGACGAGCCTGGGTTTGGACCTCTGCCACTCACCATCAAGTCCAGTGGCCACAGCAATCAGCCCTGCGACTTAATTTGCACGCAGAGGGGCTGTGACAGCCCCAGCTGCAAGTGACTCCGAGGGGTCTGCTCAGGGAGATGGTGGGAAAGGGAGAGGGATCCCTCAGGATGGGGGCTCACTTCTCTCCCAGCCTGTGGCCACCTGAGAGAGGACGCCTGAGGGAACACAGGGAAGGCTCGTGGCATCTGGGAGCTCTGGGGTAGAGACACCCAGTTCTTTCACCAAGTGACTCAAAATAGGGTACCAAGCCCCCCAAAGGATACAAAGAGGACCTAAAAGAAACTTAAGCTTGAAGTTTCTGAGAAGCAGCCTCATTTCTCTTCCTGCCCATGCTCATTCTCTCGCTCACTCTAACCTCTCTCTCTGCACACGCACACCTTTCTGAGACCCCGTCAGGCCAGACCCCGGCACACGCCGGCCACCACGCCCGCGCAGGTGCACAGCCCCACTCTGTGAGGTCCCTGGCTGCTGCGGGGGCCCGCAGCGGGGCTGGCTCGCTCACACGTTCGTGTGCTGAAAACCAGAGGACGCGATGCTGCCTGGCTGACTCCGGCCCGACAGTGCTGAGCTGGGCGCCCGGCTCCTGCTGCGATGCCCCCCTCCCAGGCTCCTCTGGGCCGGCTCGTCCATCAGCTTGAGTTTCTCATGCTCCTCTTTCAGGAAGAAGTCCACCAACAAGCCCTTCTCTTTCTTGATCTGGTCGCTGATGTCTGTGGGGATGTCTGGGATCATCCAGTCCACAAGGACACTCAGGAACATCACAAGGTTCTGCCAAAAGCCAGAGGGAGGGGTTGAGAGGAGAGGCCCGGCCCCCTGGGACACCAGGGCACCCCTGGTCACCCCTGTCTCATCAGACCAGCGGTCTCGGCAGTGGGGCGGGCGGTGTGGTGCCGAGGTGGGGGCAGTGGCGGTGGTGAGCACAGGCCCAGGATCAGGACACCGCCGTGCTCACCTGGCTCTGCTACTTACTAGCAGGGTCTGAGCCAATGAGCAGAGGAGCCCCGCAATGTCCCCATATAGAAAGTGCAGCAGTAACAGTACCCGCCCCCCACCCCCACCCCCAGGCGTGAGGATGAAATCAGTCAATACCTCACAGAGGCAGGGCTTGAGAAGTGTCAGCTATTGCTTTCTCCCTCCTGTCCTTCCCGCCTGGCCTCTCAGCCTCCAGGTGCCTGCTCTGGAGCTCCCTGGGAAGTGGGCGCACGGCCCGCTGGCCTCTCCAGGGCTTTCCCTGAGCCAGCTGCTCCTCTCTTGCTTCCAGCCTACCCTCTGTCCTACAAATCAGAGATGGACCTTTGGTTTCTGCACTGAATTCTGGTCTCAGTCAACCTCACCCTCACCCAATTCCGCTCTCTCTTCCATCCCGCTAAGCCTGTCACACCAGCCCATCTAGGGCCCCCGCCTCTGGCTCCCCCTTCTCCACTCTAAGCTTCTGGGCACACTTGTAATTGGCTTCCTTCTGCTGAGCCCCATCCCCACTCTTGCAAACACAGGTAGGACAAGACTCCCTTGCCCTGCAGCATTTTCCACTGAAGTGGTGAATACATCACAACGGAGCCAGCACACGCCAATATATGACAGCTCCTTTTATAACCTCGTTCCCACCCAGTTCCCCAAGCCACGCTCTGCCCAGTTCACTCCCCCAGTTGTGACCTTCTTTGCCTGCCAATCACACGTTCACTCTGAGATCCAGGGACAGCGACGGAGCCTGGGATGAGATCTTTAGGGCACAGCTGTCTTCCAGGCTCCAAACCTATTCCCACCATGACCTTGAACCTCCCTCGCACCTACGGCCCAGGGGAGGGCCAGGGGACCAGCTGCTGCTGCTTCCAGAGGCTCCTGGATGCCTTCCATGCTCTAGAACTGCTTTAAGTCACTTTCTCCTCTTAAACCAACTTATATGGGGTTGAGTGTTACATGTGACCTGTGTGAAAGCCAGGGGACGCCTGCAGGGGTTTTTTTTTCAAATCCATCGCTCCATCTCCCCGGAGGAAGAATGGCTGTCTTCTTTAGGTGAAAGACTAGCCGATGGGCTTCTCCACTTCCTGGGCCGGGGTCAGGGCAGGATATCTTAGAGCCCCCCAGAGATCTGCCTTCAGGGAATACAAAAGCCTGAGGGAGTGGAAGAGAAAAGGATCTGGGCTCGCGCTCCAGCCCCGCTTGAAGGGGCGGCAGGACCCCAAGTGGGAACTGGGGCCACGCACCCACGGATCTCAGCCATGCAACCTGAGCTATGGCTATTGTCAGAGATAGTGATCGCGGGGCTCGAGTTTGCTATTCATCCATGGAGGCATGGCCGGATGGCTCCGGGGCCCTCCGCGCCAGATGTCTCAAGGGCTGGAGCACGCTAACAAAGGAGGGAGCCAGCTGAGAGCTAGAAGAATGGTTCAGAACTCGAGCCCTTTCTTGAGCTGCGGAGACCAGGCGGGGCTGTTTGTCGGCATTAGGGTTGAGACTCTGGTCCCCACTGTTCTTCTTGCTTCCTTTCTTGTCTTAGGTCTAAATGGGAATCTATCTCCACCCTGCATCTTATCCCACATATGTCCTGTAACCTTACTCTGCATTCTATTCTCTTTCTGCAAATCTATCCATTAATGGAGGTCCCCTCAAGAGTGCTTCCTGACTCCTCTGGGGAGGCACTGGCTTCTGCCAGCCACTTGCGGAGACCCCATTGTCACAGTGCCATAAAAACATGGAGTGGAGGGGCAGGCGAGGAGACACGGCTGTCTTTACTCCTGCAGTCTGGATTCTACTCCCTATCCGAACAACTCACCTGGAAGATGATGACAAAAGCCAGACGGGCAGACAGAATGGCCCAGTACTGTTTGGAAAACTCATATGGGTTCGGGGCCCACGGTGGCTCTCGGTAATCCTTAAACCTGCCCAGAGAGAAATGTAGCATTAAGACTGGGAAGAGATGGAGGGAAGGGAGTGCTTCTGATCCTCAAGGATCAGAGCAGCAGGTAAGCTCCTGGCTCCCAGACTTGGGAATTAGCAGAGAGCGGGGAGGGAGGAATTCACAGCCCCACCAACAAGTGTCCCTGGAATAAAAGGATCAAAGTCCTAAAAAAACCCAGTGTTGGCCTGGAAATGCCTTTTCCCTTTTCTCTAACTTCCCCCACGGCTTCCTCTGGTGTCTGGATTCTTCTTCCAGAAGAGCCCAGGAATCATGAGAGGAGCCCAGCATAGGGGGTCCATGGTGGCCCCACTGACCCATAAGCTCAAGACGGGAGGGTAATGTCCAGAAAATTTGGACAGTTCTCAGCAGCCCATGGGCTCAGGGAAGACACAGGTGCCCCTAGACAACCCCCAGCTTCCTTCCTGGCTGGCTGCTTTGGGACCACAGCCATAGAGGTGGCTGCATTCTTGCACTCCAAGGAAAGCTGACTCAAACCAAGCTCAAGGATGAGTGAATTTGGGGGAATGGTGGTAAGAGTGATGGTTGGTCAGTATTCTCTTCTACTGACCATGTTTATGATCTGTCCATGTGGCTTAAGAAACAAAATATCAGTGCCTGATGTGAGCTCATGCCCCTTTCTCAGACCCATGGAGAGATTTTCCTCACTGCTGCCTTTTCACCCCCATTCTGTGATTACTCATGTTTAAAACCGCTCATTTTCGGGGCAAATGGGTGGCTTAGTCGGCTAAGTGTCTGACTCTTGATTTCGGCTCAGGTCATGATCTCAGGATTGTGAGATCCAGCCCCGCTTCGTGCTAGACAGGGAGTGTGCTTGAGATTCTCTTTCCCTCCCCTCCATTCCTCCCTCCCTCTAAAAAAAGAAAAGGCTCATTTTTTTCAGACTCACTTTTTTCTAAGCCTGGAAAAGTGACAAGAGTTGGTATCAGAAAAATTATGACCCTTCATGAAACTGTTTTCTCCATGGAATTCAACAGATCTTTGATGCTTAGTCAAAGCACAATAAGCCCTGGGGGAAGGAGTGGGGTGGTGTCAGGCCACCGAGTGGGGCGCATGGCTGCCGAGGACGGCAGGGTGGGGACTGTCTGAGGAGGGGCTAAGAAGGCCAACAACATACACTGAACATGCAATACATGCCAATCCCTGAGCAAGGAGCTTTTCTGGAAGCTTTCCCATTTAATCTCCATAGCATCTTCTGGCAGGCACCGATATCCCTATAGAAAGAACATAGAGGGACACTGAGGCTCAGAGAGGGTCAGTTACTTGCCCAGGTCTCTCTCGCAGCCAGCAAAGACTGGAGTTAAGGAGAGAATCCAAGTCTGGCTGAAAGTAGGCCTTTCCTCTACCATCACAAAGCATCTTGCCAATAGCTGCGGTCTGAGGTGGGGGACTCAGAAATGGGCATTTTTTTGTTTTTGTTTTTTTTTAAGATTTATTTATTTACTTGAGAGAGAGTGAGAGGGGAGGGGCAGAGGGAGAGAGAGAATCTCAAGCAGACTCCCCACTGAGCGCAGAGCCCAACTCGGGGCCCAATCCCACCACCCTGAGATCATGACCTGAGCCGAAATCAAGAGTCGGATGCTTAATGGACTGAGTCACCCAGGCGCCCCAGAAATGGGTGCTTTCATTCCTTCCCCACCTGGAATGAGCAAGCTGCCCTAAAAGGTCCAGGTAAAAGCATGGTGGCTTCCAACTGTCCACGGAAAGATGCAGGAAGAAGAGAAGGAAAAAAGAGGAAGACGAAAAGAGGTGCACACAAACAGGAGGAAAAAGGCAGATCCACAGAGTCAACAGCAGAGAGACAACCAGAGGTGGACAGTAAGCAGTCGACTAGGGCTGGGCGGGGAGGGGGGGGCAGGAGCCGCCCCTCCCCCACCCCACCCCCATCTTCCAACAGCTGATCACAGCTGTTGCAGCCTTGCTTTGACATCCGGATGAAAAGCAAAGCTAACTGCAGCCCAGCAAAACACCATGGGATTCTGCATGTCCGTCCATGGCTGAGGACAGAAGCACGGCCAGCTCCAGATTAGGCTTGCTAACAGGAGAGGGGGAGAGCGTGGCTAAATGGAGAGGGACACCTTGGAGTGGGAAAAATCTCAGGCTCACTGCCCTCCAGCTGCCCCCCAAAGGACCCCATGGCAAAAGGGGATTATCCCCTCTAAAGACCTCAGGAGGACCGGTGCAACACATATGCCCACTCTGTACCATGGGGACACCCTTCCCCAGGTCCAGCCCCATACCTCCTGCTACAATCAAAGTCTGTTTCTCTTGTGCTCTCGCTCCATCTATGAAGGAACAGCTGCTCACTGACCTTGCTCTAGGAGCCACCACTCACCCCTCTTTGTCCCAGTCTGAAAAGAATCCATAAATATTCTAATTCTGGTCCCATCTCTGATACTAACTCACCACAGCTTTTGGAAATGTCCCTTTGCCCTCCCTGAGTGTCCAAAACATTTTTAAAATCTAACAAACATGTCGATTGAATCAAAGATCTGAGGAAAGATTAACACAGATATTTCCAGAAAGCTTTACTTGAAAACACCCCCATGCCAATGGGCTATAGGTTGCTCTGGTTGGAACTACAGGACAAACTACCCACAGAAAGAACAATGCACAATTTAATGAATAATGCATCTGTTCGTATTTCCCTTTCTGAAGCTAACTTTTAAAAAGAACTGTGACCTACAGTAGTAAGAAATCGTTTTCCATTAACGCACATGTAAGTATAAATCACTGCAAAGAAAATCACATACTTGCCGTGTGCGATGCCCCAATATTTTCTGATTTTATCCTCTCCTGTCTTACCCTATTCTCATCTTTATTTTTTATTTTTTTTTTTAAAGATTTTATTTATTTATTCGACAGAGATAGAGACAGCCAGCGAGAGAGGGAACACAAGCAGGGGGAGTGGGAGAGGAAGAAGCAGGCTCATAGCAGAGGAGCCTGATGTGGGGCTCGATCCCATAACACCGGGATCACGCCCTGAGCCGAAGGCAGACGCTTAACCGCTGTGCCACCCAGGCGCCCCTATTCTCATCTTTAAAATGCTGATCATGACCCACTAAGGTGATTTCCTAACCCTTTCATGAACAATGACTCATAGTTTGAAAAATATTATTCCCGTAAGCCTCTGACCACCAGGAACGGATTGGTTGTTTACATTCCAATATAAGTTCAGATTTCATCATTTTTTTCAAGTGTCATACTGAGAAGTCAAGCTTATCAAATGTTTTCACTGAGTAACAAGAAGACACTACTTAAAGAGACAATTATCTTTAAGACTAGAAATGGTCACAAAAGATAGTGACTGGGGCGCCTGGGTGGCTCAGTCAGTTAAGCGTCTGCCTTCGGCTCAGGTCATGATCTTGGGGTCCTGGAATCGAGACCCACATCAGGCTCTTTGCTCAGCGGGGAGCCTGCTTCTCCTTCTGCCTGCCCCTCCCCCTGCTTGTGCTCTCTCTCTCTCTGTCAAATAAATTAATAAAATCTTCAAAAAAAAAAAAAGATGAGTGACCAATGGATTTAATTGTGTCCACGACGGTGACAGCTGTCGGCCAGGTCTGTTTGGCTTCTAAGCCCAGTGCATAGCACTGGCAAAAATGTGGGCTTTGGAGTCACCAGGTAAGGGCTTGATGCAACCTCTACCACTTTGGTTCCACGTGCTCTAGAAAGTTACCCAATGTTCTGATGGCCAAAGTGCTGGGCTACAAAATGGCCTCAACATTCAGGGATGTAATGAAGAGGGAATGTTAATGAAGAGCATATCACCCAACCTATCAGATATTGGCCCAATAAACAGTAGCTCTTCTTTCTCCTTTGCCTGGAGGTAGCTGACACCTCTCCTGTGAAGAGGACAGAGCACGTATACCCCTGCTCCCAGTGCCTCCTGCCATTCGAGGGGGGTTTCTGAGCACTCGGGCACAGATGCTCTAAGTTTCCGCTCATGCTGATGTGAGTCCGAAAGAGTTAGCCATCACCACAACTGCCAGGGGTTTCTCCCAGGATCTGTGTCCATGTAAATGGCCCAAAATAGGTAAGCCTCAGGCCAGTGGGAGGTAGAACTTCCAGTCCATTCCAGCAGCTCAAAGTCCTTCCAAAACCAGATGCTTCCTCCTGGTTGAAGGAGTGTGGTTCTCCCAAAGTCTCGCTGAGTGGCCAAGCACTGGGTGAACCCCTACATCTGGTCACTTTCTGCACCTGCTCACTGGGATTTAAGTTCAGAGGTGTGATTTTAGGAGCCTTTCCTAGATCTCATCCTCACCCCTCCAAAGCTCTCTTTATTCTCTTTGAGCCTTAATATTAATTTTGAGAGTGCCCTTGAGTCTCATAATAATGAGAGGCTTATAATTACAAAACCACTAGAGTGTCTAAAAAGCAAGTGTGCACTGGGAGTGGCCTCTGTCACTTACTAGCTTAAGACCCTGAGAAACCTGTTTCTCATCTCTGAACCTCAGCATTCTAATCTGTAAAATGGAGCTAGTAAAACGTGCATCTCTGTGCTGAGCACACAGAAGCACTCCAGCTCTCTCCCGCCAACCATAAATAAATATGCACGTGCCCGTACATTAAATGTTAAAGGAAAGCACAGTGAAAATTAAATAAGACAATGCATGTGACTGTGATTTCTGGAGGCTTCCACAGAGAATAAACACAATGGTTTCTTCTGGGAGAGAATGACTAGGCCGAGGACTATGAAGAAAGTCTTTTCCTTTTGTATATATACATACATACACAGAATTGCTTTTATGATAAAAAAATAATAATTTCAAAAGGATAAAATTAATGGCAATAGTCAGTGGACCCAAACACATTTTTATACTAAACTTTGAGGAGCAAAATTATAGTGTTAACTGAGACAGACTCATACACAGTAAGTGAAACTGGTACAAAAATCATCATTATATTTTAGCTTTAAATTACTTTATATCTAAATTGTTCTAACACTATGAAAAATCACATGGAGTTGAATTTATACACTACCTAAAGAAATAGGTTCTCATTAATTCAAAATATATTTCATTATTATAAAACAAAGCCATGAAACCCCATAAAGGTTCTATGAGCTCACTTGGTGTTAACACACAGAAGACAGTCTGAGAAAGACACGCATAAATGTTTTGCCATGAGTACTATTGGGGAGGTGCCTAGGAGCGGGCAGAGGGTAAGGCAGACGTGGGACAGAGTCAGAGAGGCTGCCCGTAATGTTTAGAGTTTTTAGTATGTTACGTGTATCATGAAATATTATATTTTTTTAAGAAAGAAGCAGGAAAGAATCTTCGGAGATTCTTCATTCCAAGTCCCCATTTTTATAGACGGGGACACTGAGGTGTGGAGGGGGAAGCGAGACTCCCGGCACAGATGTTCCCCTCCCATCCTCACTTGCAGGGGTGGCCAGTGACAGTGACAGGGACATCTGCCACGATTCCATCAGCCAAAATCGCTGTGGGCAGGAAAGGTGCCGAAGTAACAAACTGAGGAGTTAGTCATCAACAATCAGGGACGGCTTTTTCCAAAAATGAGGTTTTAGTTACATTATGAATCAGTGAGTAAATACATTTCTCAACTCCAAACAGTGCTATGTTAAAGAAAAAAGTTTTTAGTAGTCCCAATGGAAATGAATGTCATATTAATGCTAAACACAATTATATACAATATTTTCATACCATCTGAGCTACTTCAAACTGCCTTCTGAAATCGGCCTTTAACCAGGGGAAATAGCGCAGGCAATTAGGAACTAATGAGAACCACGTTAATCCAGTGGTCGATAAAGATCTGGAGAGGCAACACCCGGAAAAGCTGACTCTCCCTCTGGATTCAGCCAGGAGCAGATGAGAGACGGCCATGGACTGGAGAGAACTCGCCTCTTCAAAGACTTTTCACGTGACCTTGGGATATGAAAGAACTCAGGCCCTGCAGAGAAACCCAGCAGGAACCACCCAAGGATTCTCTGCACTCCCCAGCTGACCCATTGGGTTGACCATGCCCAGGCAGGCTCCCTGACTCCGGGACGCAGATCCCTGGCCAGGCCCTCCCCTGCTGATCCCTCTGCTCCCTTCCAGTGGAGCCAGGATCCTGGGCCACCATCCGCCCTCCAGGACATGGTAGCCCTTCCACCCCATCAATAGCCACTGCTCTTGCCCGCAGACTGACGTCACTGGGCTGTTCACAGAGCAGCCCCGCCAGCACAGTGAGAGCACTGAAGCAAACGTTGCTCCAAAAATGCTGGGAATGCATCTCAAATGGGCAGCTGGAGACTTGTCCTAACTTTTATTGCTATTTTTAAGATACCTCTATCCCTGGCGAGGCTGGGTTGGAGCCCGAGACCTCAGTTTTATTTGACCACATTTATCTCCAGAGGTCACTGAAAGCTAAGAATAAGAGGGGTCATCGAGTTCCCAAAACTGTTTGCCAGAAAATCAGGGCAAACTTTTCATTTCCCACCATGGAAGCAGTTTTAAACACTGGCTCTGGGGCTAGCTACAGAGCTCTCTCTCCTCCTCTCCCTCCCTCTCCCACCCTATCTGCCCCTCCCTCTCCCTCCCCCTCCTGTCTCTCTCTCTGTCTCATTCTCCTTCATTTCTATTTCTTACAGCCACTGACGATTCCTGGCTTATAATGACATCAGTATGTTATGCCACCCCTCCAAAACGCCTGAGACTCTGGTGAGCCAGCCAGCTCACACAGCATGCAATGAGTATGACCCATTGAGGCAGAGATCTCCGTCAACTATTGTCATCTATCTAGGAAAAGGTAGCCCCAAAGTACACCTCTGTGATATGTTGTATCTAGATAACAGGCTGACCCTGCTCCCTGGACACCTGCTTACACCGCAGAGTGCTTTCAAGCATCTCTTTATTTCAAATGTAACCCACTGGTCTTCACTGCAGCCAGAGAGAACACCAATGACAAGTATGCTCTCATCCCTGCTCCCTGTGGCTCCCCACCACCTTAAGAGGGAGTCCACATACCTCCAAAGACCACCACACTCTTCTTGGTCTGGCTTCTGTATTCTCTTCCCGCCTCACCCCTCAGAGCTCATCCACCACGCCAGCTGCCACCACCAGGCACCAAGGAGCCCGTCTACCTGGAAGGCCTTGTTCTCCCCAACCTCCTTCACCACTTGAGGCTCCCTTCCAGTCCCCCCAGCACTCCTCCCACCCCACTCACCAGTCAGGCCGGCTTGGTCATGTGAAGGAGGAGCGCTGCCAAAAGCATCAGTCTGGCCAACCTTGTACTGTTTGACCTTCAGGGTTTAGCCCCCTTGAAGCTTCCCCGCAATACTCAGGTCTGGGTTAGGTGCATTCCTCCTTCTTCGGGGCTCTCAGAGCTCCTTACAGTTACACTATCATAAATTATTAAAGCTAGAGTTTAATTGCTTGCTTACTTGCTCATCTCCTCCATCTAGTCTTGTGTCTTGTTCCTTATTATGGAACCAAAGACAAGCCTCTATTGTAAGGTCTCAGAAATAGTTGCACAGTGAACCCATAATCCTTACTGGTACTGGGTAAGGAAAACATGACACATGCTCCAAAAATCATATTGGTTTGATCTTGCAGATACATTTTCTTAGCAGAAATATAGAATGCACTTTCTACACCCCGTAATAATTCTGCCACTTGTCTGGAAGAGGTTTTTGTTGTTGTTGTTTAATGGGCCACAAATAAGCCAGATCCCATCAGCTTGCATGGAAACGATGGAGAGAAGAGTCCTCAGGGCTTTGCAGCTGGCTGGGAAGTTCAGTGACTCTGAAATCAGCTACAACAAAGCTGGATCTGCTCCATGTGTCCTAATAATACCTGGTATGCTGGGCATTTATTGTTGTATCCATTCATCTTAACTTCTCACCAGGAAACCGCTCCTACTCTGTGCTTCAGACAGAGATCACTTCTCCTCCGACGCCCAAGTCCTCCTCTGGCTACAGCGACTGGTTCTGGGGAGGGCATGCACACTGATTCTAGCCGATGAGCAGAAAGAGGTATGTATGTTCCCACTTGGACTTGGACCCAGTAGCTGTTGGTAGTCATACTCTAGTCACTGACAGGAGTAGAGCTGGGGGGGAGGTGTAGAAAGATCTGGTTTAGCAGACTTGATTGAATCAAGTCTTGCCGAAAATTAGAACTACTCTCAACTTTCAATATGGGGGCCCATTAAAGTCCTTTTATGTTTAAGCCAGTTAAGCCCCTGATATATCTGGAAAGCATATTCATAGTGTTTCTGGAAAATCTGATGGTCAGGGGCAAGGTCACAGACCCTCAGGGCTTCTAGACCAACCAAAGAAACATAGAGGGGGATGGGACTCCTGGGTGGTCGGTTAAGCATCTGGTTTTGGCTTGGGTCATGATCCTAGAGTCCTGGGATCAAGTCCCACAACAGGCTCCTTGCTCAGCAGGGAGCCTGCTTCTCCCTCTACCTGTCACTCCCCTGCTTGTGCTCTCTCTCTTTAAAAAAAAAAAAAAAGAAAAGGAAAAAGAAACACATGAGGGGTGGCTGGGTGGTTTAGTGGGTTAAGTGTCCAACTCTGGGTTTCAGCTCAGGTCATGATCTCAGGGTCATCGGGCTCCACACTCAGCATGGAGTCTGCTTAGTTTCTCTCTCTCCCTCTGCCCCTCCCCATCTGTGCTCTCCCTCTCTTTCAAATAAATAAATAAATAGATAAATCTTTTTTTAAAAAGCCACCCAGTGTCAGCCTTGCTTCCCCACACAACGCACATTGGCGTTGCTCCCTGCCGCGCCTGGGGGCTGAGCCTGCGTTCGTGGATACATGTGAGTTTTACTTTAGCATCTGTCACTGAAACCTGGGTAGCTCAGAGAATTCTTCACCTTTCTAAGCCTCAGTTTCCTTTTACGTAGAATGAGGAGCTTCAACAAGATCGTTCCTATACCTCCCGGTTATTAAAAATCATTTTGTAAATACTACTTTTCAGTGCTGACTGCTGCCTGACTTCATGCACCCTGCTGGAGCCGGTCTAGACGCTACCAGGAAAGCCTCGAGCTGGGACACATCGTCTGTGTAGCAGAGCTAGGTCCTTCAGATCTGTAGGCCAAAATCTCACATGTAGGACAGACAGCCTGGCATGCCGGACGGATGGTGGAGCGGCCCTGGGTGGACGCGTCGTGTAGCCGCGAATCTGCCTGCATAGGACCTCAGTTCAAGAGTGAGACTCCTTATAGCTCCCAATGTGTAAGTACTGGAAACATCTAGGCTGACATAAATCAATATCTGTGAATACATTTACTTACCTGTTCTGAGAACTGCTCCCTGGTTTTGAGTCTTCTCCCAGTTGGCTGGAACCCTACAGTTATCCCGGCTAGGACCAGAATACCCTTCCATTCAAACCACACACTGGTAAGGTTGTGTCACTCAGTCATCTAGGTTGGGAAGACTGATTCATTTGCTCTCTTGTGAGAAAGAGAAGCCATCTCACGAACGGCAGGCCTTGGGTAGCAAGTGGGAATGCACGACAGACGCACTCAAGGTCATCCCGCCACAAACACCACCGAGGCACCGCTTCTCGGACGGACGCGGCACCAGCTCTTAGACACGCCTGGGGATGGCCTGGAAAAGCCCTCCATTTGTCCCTCGATACCTTACTTAGGTTTTGGTTCTTCTCGTAGTTATTGCTCTATTTTTTTAATATATGAGGTGTGATCTCTGCTCAAGCCCTTCATGGGGACTACCATCTCACAAGGGTACAAAATGGTTAAAGAATTCATTCCCCTCTGTTCTCTTCACTTGCCCTTCTTGGGTTAATAATGGAGAGATTTCTGTGTCTTGGCTTCCATGATCCCCAGGCTGGTGGTTTTCAATCACAGCTCTGACCTAGACTCTCAGGAATTCCAGCTTAGTGTGTCTAGGGGTTAGGTGAAAACTTTCCCACCATTTTTTTAATCGATGTGCTTGAAATAAAATTCATCATATGTACCATAAAATTGGATTCTCTTAGCATCCTCCCCATTGCTGTCAATGTACCCACCTCTGACTTCAGCCTAACCTTGAGAGATATCCTTGGTTCAGGCTCCCTCTTATGTCTCTTGCCACCAACACTGTCATGTATTACAGTAAATAGCTCATCTTCTCACTTCCTGTTAATTCCTTCTACCACTCTGGGCTAGGTGCACCGTGATTCATGTCTGACTGACGGCAGCAACTTAGCTGCCCTCTCTGGGTTCCCGCAATTCTAGTCCATTCTGCTCTGAGCTAGATTAATTTTCCTAAGCCTACACTTTATCTATCATCCCTGGTACTAAAAAGGTAACTTCCTATTGCATCACATTACAATTCCTGCAATATTTCAAGATTTCCCATTATCTACTTTGTCCTACCTATTCACATTCAACAATGCTTTGGCTTACACCATCCTGGGAGTTTTGATATATTGTATTTCCTATATTATTCCTTTTTGTTATCTTGTAAGTGCTCTTCTTGCTAACTACATTACCTAGCCCCTAAATGTTCATCTAACACCCCAAATTCATCCTTCCTCCACGACTTAGCCCACGCCGACTCCCCACCTAGCATACGCTCTCTTTCTGTCTTATCCTCCTCCTGGGCCCTCCGGGAAGCCTACCCTTTCCTTTCTAGCCCCCACTGATCTTCCTCGCCTCTGAACACCCACAGTGCTCATGGTCCACACTAGATAGACTCTCTGAATAGCCTGCTCTGTCCTACCTGCTCTGCTTGCTTCTTCCAACGAGACCACAAACCCCTTGGTGGTCAAGGCAAGGCTGTATACTTCTTTGTTCCATAGTGTCTGGCTAAAGGCGATCAATAAATATTTACTGATTAACTGAAATTGATTTATAGTGATTCGGGGGCCTGGGGGCAGGAGAAAGAGGGAGAGGAGAGTGATATAAATTACTTCCAGATAATTACTTAGATCTACCACCTCTGGTCATCTGCTTGCGCCCTCCTCCTCCCAATTACTTTACCTGCAGAATTGAACCTCTTGGTCAAACTGTGAGTTTTCTGGCTGCGTTCCTTCCTTCAGCTGGCTGACGTTGAAAAAGGAGAGGGTGTGGTTGACAAAGCCATGCAGGGTCCCATTGTGACTATAGGCATACTGGTACACGAGGCGGGGGATAAAGTCGGAGGTGACGGCAATGACAAAAGCCTGAAGGACAGAAGCACAGGTGTTTGAGGGGCAGTCAGGATGGATGCTATCCAATCCAGGTGGCACAGGGTGCCTCTAGCTGAGAGACTGGTCCCCCTTGGGCTCCCCATCCAGAGGCACCGCTCTGATAGAGAAGTCCTTACTCTGACCTCACACAGCTTTTCCACCTTTGATATGTGTAAGTGAATCCACTAGATAGTGTCTGGTTCCCAAGGATGCTAAGCCAGCGTGGATTGTTGGGTTCTGGAGGGAATGAGCACCTCTGAGATAGCCAAGTTGACACTGGTGTTGGCCAAGCCAAGGCAGAGTGGAAGATTCTCTGAGAAAATTACTGATCATAATAAGAGTGCCACTTTTAGGTGATATGCAGGGACACTGGATGACCATGAATCTTGGCCTCCAGGGGACACCGGAGAACCAGGAATCCCAAGGATATGGTACCACAGTTCCCTCCATGTGACCATAGTCTCTCGGCATTATTTAGCACAGCACGTAATGGAAGTCGTTCTTTCATCCATTTGACTTAAGAACACTGAGACCTAAGGAGTGGGGGGAAGGAGTGGGTCTTGCCGGATCCAACCATACATACTCAACGTACTGTCTGGCATATTTAAGTGTTCTATAAATGTCTACAGAGCAAACCAAACAACGAGTGAATGATTGCATGTTTGAATGTGGAGGTACTTTCTGCAAAGAAAATCTTAAATCTTTCTGGCAGGTGTTTATACTGTATTCTGCACCAACAATTAAAGTCTTTTTTTTTTTTTTAAATGTAGTTTAGGTATTGTTTTCTAAATGTGTGTATGAGTGTGGATGGCCATAACCATATTTGAGGATGAGTAACATACTCACTGAGCACTTGCTATATGTCCTTTCATCTTCCCATACAATTTCCAGAATGATCCTTTTTGATGGGTAATCTTATGCTCTCCCATTCTTCAGAAAAGTAAAGAAGTCTTAGAAAGGCCAGGGAGGTAAGATTTCTTGTCATTCTGTTGCATGATGGACGGTGCCTAGTGTGCAAGGCCTCTTTTCTAGTAAACACAACTCCAAAGTAGCTACTGATCTAGTTTCCAAATTGCACCTTATTTGTCATCCTTAAGATGTGCGCTTCCTTCATCGAGTGTTCAACATGCAGTGGGCTGATTCTCTCTGCCTCTCCTCATGCCTCTCCAGTCATTTTAATAGTGTTCTTAATAGGCAACCGAGTCACAGCCAGAACCAATGCTTCTCTCCCAGGGGAAAATGGCTGTTGGCTTTCCTAGGATGTGCCAGGCCAGCAGGGTTTTCTTGGGAGATGGAACAAAAGGCCCTGCCTGGCCACTGTCTGTTCAGAAGGCAGAAGCAATTGGCTTGGGCCCAGCAGGATTTCCTCTGAAATGTGGACATGTCTGGCAAGGCAGTTAAGGAGGTCACAACAGGTAGGACACCTCTTCTCGTATGTCCTATCCTAACCTACGCGTGCCCAAGTCCATGGGGATAATTACGACTTCTCACTGACAGCTTGGAGGAACTGTAATTAAGAACCGCGGCCTGGGCAACATTCCAGGCATTGTTTAGCTTGGGAGTAGAAAAAGAAAGGAAAGAGATGGATAGATATACAGAATTCTTTCCTCATTATTCTTGGCTCTGAGCAAAGATCAGATTTTGACTCTTAAGGCCAGGGTATGCATTCTGGTGGATAATTACCTTTCTTTAGTGTAGTGAAATTAACGAGAAAGTCACACAGCCCTGGCCTCCGCACGATGAGCTAGAAGGCATGCACGCACCATGAACCAGGGCACTGCCTTGAGCAAAGCTCCGGAAGGAAAAGGCTGGGAGGTAACAAGGGCTGGTACCCAGCTTTGAAGACCTCAGCAACTCTGGAGGCCCTTTCTGTGGCTCCCTTCCCACAGAACTAGGGTGTCACAGATGGAACACTTACATTGCTGATAACAGAGAACTTGCCGATCCCGGAGAGAATGTCAAACCAAATCCCTGTAAGACAGAAAGCAGAATGTCTGGCTCACTCCTGCCCTTGCCCTGGTGACGACAAGGCTGCAGCTCGGGTGGTGCTGCATGGGCAAGGGCAGTAGAGGTTTCCATGACCCCCCAGGAATCGGCTTGTCTAGAAAGGCTTAGGTGGCCCCTGTCTGGAAACCAGGGGGACAGTGGAAATGGATAAAGGCCTCCCAGAGCCCAAAGATAGGAGGATGAGGAGCTCCAAAGGATGAAGAGGCAAGGGCTTCTCCCAGCCCTCTTGAATCCAGACAGAGTGTGATGGTGGTGGCAGGTCATGGCAGCGAGCCCGAGGGGATGGATGGAGGCAGGGGGGACTGCCTATATCTAAGCAGGGGACATACCGATATCTTTGGTTCTTACGGCATCTGGCCGTCTCAGCTCAGTCACGAACTTCTTTGCATCAAGCCGCACTTCAATGACATTGTTGAGGAGGGCGAACACAGGTGCCAGAGGAAAGGAGGCCACAAAGAGGGTGACAAAGCCAAACTGGATGACTAAGAGAGAGAAGAGCGTGAGAAGCTTCACGGGGAAGAAACAGGATCTAGGTAAACTTGGCCTTGCAGCTACAGCCCCTTGTCTTTTCTTACAGGGTCTCCTTCCCACCTTGGTCTCCTAGGCTCCCTTTTCCTCCTGCCCGATAGTCCTGGATCTTTCTCAATGCCTACAGGCCCACAGGCCAAGGCCATCACCGGGAGCAAAGCTCTGTGTTAGGCACAGTAAGGAGATGTGAGAAAAGGAAAAGTCTTGACTCTTTCCTTTCCATCACTCTTTATCTCCAGTCACTAATCCTGGTCCTTTAATTCCCAGGTTGGCAATCTTTCTCAGTAAGCGTCTGGACAGTAAATATTTTTGCATTTGCAGGCCACACCGTCTTGTCACAATGACTTAACTCTGCCATTGTAGAGCAAAAGCCGCTAGAGACACCACGTGGACAGATGAGCTTGGCTGTGTTCCAATAAAACTTTATTTACAAATGCAGTATATAAAGTGGGCTGGATCTGGTCCCTGGGCCATAGTTTGCCAACCCCTGATGTAACTTTAAAAAATCACCTCCCAAATTTGGCCTCTTCTTTCCATATCCATAGTCACTGCCTTTATTTAGAAAGTGTATTCATTCATCACACATTTATTGAGAGCTCACTGAATGTCAGGCACCTTGCCAAGTATTTCAGGAGGCAAAGGTCTGGTCCTGCTTTCAGGGAGCTGGGTGTAAAGCAGAACAGAGAAATGTACACAGAGATTTGCACCGAGATTTTCTGCGTGCCAAGAGAGAATGAGGAATGTACCAGAGATAGCGGAGACCCAGGGAGGGGGAGCGCAAGCCTATCCAGGGTGGGGACTGAGAAGGGCCTCCAGATCAAACACCTAAGCTTGGTCTTGAAAGACGGGCCGGGACTGAAGAGAGCATTCTAAGCCGTGGAAGCAGCGCGAGCAAAGGGGAGGAAGCCTGTGCCAATAAGATGGCTACATGGCATCCAGCCCCTCATCACTTCAGGCTGGGCAACTGCACGACCCCCCCCCCCACTTTGTCACCAGTCTGCCTAGGCTTCTGTAGTCTCTTCCCTCAAAACCCCCGGCAGTCTGATCCTGTCACTTACTCATCATAAAAATGGCTGTGGGGGGGCACCTGGGTGGCGCAGTCGTTAAGCGTCTGCCTTAGGCTCAGGGCGTGATCCCAGCATTATGGGATCGAGCCCCACATCAGGCTCCTCTGCTATGAGTCTGCTTCTTCCTCTCCCACTCCCCCTGCTTGTGTTCCCTCTCTCGCTGGCTGTCTCTATCTCTGTCAAATAAATAAATAAAATCTAAAAAAAAAAAAAAAGAAAAAAAATGGCTGTGGGCTCCCCTCTGTTTACTGGCTATGGGCCAAATTCCTTATCCTGGGAGATAGGTACTTCAGGGTCTGCTCCCCATCTCACCTTATCTCCCCCGCAGCCCATCATGCCTCTGCCTTCTGGCACTGAGCTTCTCCCCCTCGGGATCTTCCCTGAAGGCAGCAGGTGCTCCCACTCACCTGAGCACAAGCTCTCCAGCTAACAACATCTACGCATCCCCCAGACCATTCAAATGCCATCTCCTTGGACAAACCCCTTCCTGCTCCTCTACCCTCGCCCCACCTTGGTGCCTGCCTCTGTTACAGCCATTGCTGTGTGCCGTTGTGGCTGATCTACTCACATCTCTTTTCCACTAGACAGGCAAGGGCCCCATCCATCCCAAGTGGCCCAGCGACCACAGTCCTGAGGCCTAGGAAAGCCACAGTCTAATAGGAACCCCCTACATACCCAGGGCAAGTTGTTTAACTTCTCCAGGTCTTGGTTACTTTGATTGCAAATTGAGGATGACAATACCCATCTGGGTCGTCACAAGGGTAAATGATATTGCACAAATCAAGTGCTTAGAACAATGCCTGCCACTTAATAATTGTTCCATAATGTTACCTGTTATTTGTCCCCTTATTGGGATAAATATCAACACTTACAGGCGGCTGCAATGTATACTGTATATGGATATGTTAAACACACAAATTTAAGGTATAAGCCCTGAATGTGAGTCAGGAGGCCTGACCTCTAGCCCTGGATATGTTTCTCACTAGCCATATGTCCTTGAGTAATTCTCTCCGTTTCAATGGGCTTCAGCATCCTCATTGATAAGTTCTAAAGAGGNGAATGCAGCTCTAATGTTGCCAGATTTCTTCTTCCCCCTTCTCCTCTTTTCCTTTTCCATCTTTTTCTCTGGAGGGCCTGGAAACATGGCTTTTATTTATTTTTTATTTTTTTAATAATATTTTTTTATTATATTATGTTAGTCACCATACTTTACATCAAAAACCGGGGATGTACTGTATGGTGACTAACATAATATAATAAAAAAATATTATTAAAAAAATAAAAAATAAATAAAAGCCATGTTTCCAGGCCCTCCAGAGAAAAAGATGGAAAAGGAAAAGAGGAGAAGGGGGAAGAAGAAATCTGGCAACATTAGAGCTGCATTCTGCATGATTTCCAGGGCTTCTGACAGCCCATACGTCACCTTTGTGCAAATTAAAAGGTATCCTTTCTTCAAAACCCTCTACAGGCATCTTTCAGGAAATCATCATCATCAGTGATAGATATCTACATCTATGATGTGAATGGTACCTCCTCTGAAGTAGTGCTCTTGTGCAGTACACAACCTACACAACTGTTCTCAGTGACCCTGATAGAACAACCTGCAGGAACTGAGGAGAGGCCACCCCTTTACCTAGGCATAAGCTCTCCATTTTTCATAGTCCTCACTATTCCCCTTTGCGGGAAAGATTTGGTTTGTCTCCAGAGTTCTGTTGGATTTGAACTGAGGTAGTGATTCAGCTACAAGATTGTAGGGGGAAAAAAACGATTTTCTGTAAAAAAAAAAAAAAAGAAGAAGTTGTTTAATTTGTAAAAAAAAAAAAAAATTCCTCTCGAGGTCTGATTTGTAGTGATGCTGTATTTCTCCTTATATTGGATAAGCTTCAAGATTCTAGGATATTCAAATTAAGAACGATAAACCCAGGATCCAAACTAAAAAAATAATAATAATAAAATAGAAAATGTTCACAGAGGGCTATGCCTAACCACAGAAGTTTTGAGAAAGAGAACATGCATGGAACCGCTTTTGACTTGGCAGTTTGCTTGGGCCCACGGGTGTGGGTTACTGCTTTTGCTGAGGGATGTTTGTCCCTGCCATGGTCCTTGATGCCCAGTGGATTCTCAGCTGGCCCCAGGAGACTGGCAGGTGTCAGTTGGTGGCAAGATGCACCAGAAGGCGCAGATGTGTCAAGGTTGGGACCTTGGAATGACGCCTGCCAAGCTGGCTGGCTGAAGGGGTCGGGGAGGTTGGGAGGGGGAGGAGAAATCTTCAAAAACAAGCTCTGGGAGTCAGTTCAAAACCCAGGGTCGATGGCATCTTTTAAATCAGGCTTTGCTGAGGAATTCGCTTTAGAGTCAGGGGTTGGGATGGGGGCAGAGGGGGTGGAGGGGATGGAATTAATAAGGAAAGCAAAACAGATGTTAGACAAGTTTTCTAAAACCTGTAAAATGCATGTCTGTGTTTAAGTATATATATGAACGTGTCTTTATTTATGGACTTCTAAGTTGGTCTTCTTGATTCTAATGAGCTCAGTTCTACAAGGCAAGTGTTCTTCTTGTCAGTGACTTCCTCGAGCAAACCCATGCAAACTCTCCAAAGCCTCAACAAGGGCCTGGCAAGGAGACTGATGGTGGGAGGAAGGGGCGGGTTGTTTCTGAGCGGCTGTAAATGTAGACAGCACGCCTTCACCATACTTGCACAAATGGCACCCAGACACCCAGTGTCCTCTGGAATATAAGAAAATAGGACTGTTCACTCACTCTCCTTTCCTTCACATGATCTCTAGAAACAGATAGGAGCCCTCTCCCTGGGGTTGCCCTGATGGTTTGCTTTTTTATACCTTCATAAACTCTCCAGACACACAGGCTCCCTTTGGTCTCTGTTTGGGTCAACATAAACGACTTTCAAGGGTGGCTCAATGCTCACGGTGCACATGAATTACCCCAAGGCCAGGACACGGTTCTTATCTTTCTCTTTGCCCTGTAAGCCTGTGTGTCCAGCACTGGATGACCTCAAGGAGGTGGGCTCAGCAAAGGCCAGTGGTGCTGGGGCAGTGACAGGACACCCCTATCCCCGCTCCAATGCTCCTCAGGGTACCCTAGGCCATGAGGAGCCACTCTCTACAGATGTTCTAAGCTGCAGGTGCTGCCTGCACATTTCCAGGAATCAACCCAAAGAGGCAGAAACAAATAGGAAGCTTTGTTTTATCTTGGGAAGAAAAAAAATATACAAAACTCTAACCCTCTATCATGCATATGCCAAATCCAAGACTTTTTCATTTTAGTCAAAGTCCTAAATGCTGTATCAGATAGACGTCCGTCTGGGTTCACTTCAGAGGACACAGTGATACCGGCCTTCACCAACACCAAGATTTGCTTCTAAAAATAGTCAGCCTCCATTAGGATAAGAAAGTCGCCGGGAACCCTCAGGGCACTGCCTGATAGAAGCCAGCTTGGCTTGACCAATACCAGATTAAACCTGGCCAAGCCCAATTAGGGAAGAATCCATAAATTGATTTTCAGCTAAGTCTTTACAAAGCCTGGTGTAAAGGGCTCCAGAAATGCTGAGCTGGAAGCACAAAGACTGGAGACGCGCCGAGCCACAAACTCCATTGTTTTTCTCCTCTAACTCTCCAGGACCTTCTAAAATCAACACCAGCCCCATACTGCCTGATGCTGGAGACAATTAAAATCCTGGCCTTCATTACCTGGGCTTAGGTTAAAATAACAAGGAGGAGTGGATTTAAACTAAACAAGATGGCTTCCAGCAAGGACATTCCAGGACAATCTGCTTAAAGAAGAAAAATAGTGCATTACGTAGAATAGATTGGCCAGGATTGGTGGGAAAGCTCTTGATCCAACACAGTTTTCACTCATTTAGTTAAAATTCTTCAGTGAAAATAGCCACCTTCCTATTACATCTGCGCTCAGGTGCGCACGCGCGCACGCACACACACACACACACATACACACACACACTAAAGCCCAGATCCTTGTCACGACATTCAAGACCCTTTGTGATCTAACCCTAATTTATTTTTCCAAACACACCTCCCTACCCATGCTCTGAGCTCAGGGCTAATATTTAGCTGGTATGCTTGGAGACCAACAGTGCCTGCTTTCCAACCATTTCAAAAACCATTGGTACCTCTTTGAACTCACCACATTTTCCATATTTCTGAGCCCTCATACACACCACTACTATCTGTGCTGCTTTAATTTTCCTTTTCTTCTCATGCGCTGAATGAATTACTATCTACATTTCAGGTCCAACTCAAACCTAACCTCCATGAAGACCCTTGCCACCCCAGTCCCACCACCTCGCCCAGGCAGAAGTGAGTGCCACAGACATCTTCCCTCCTCACTCCCATCATGCCTTGCACATGTCACTCTACTGGTCTATTTGACCTGCTCCCTTGATGGGGAACCCCTTGAGACCAGGGACATATCTGATTCTTTTCTGAGTCCTCACAATTTTGTGTGGTGCCTATCCCACAGCAGGTGTTGAGAAGTCATTTAGTTCATAAATACAAACTTATTTTTTCACCAGCTGTAAACACAAAACAGATACAAAAAGGGGCCGACTCAACTGTGTGAAGGGAAATCACTTAGCGATGGTGAGGAGAGATGGGACATGAGATGCTGACACCTCCACACGGCAGTTCTCAGTGCTGTGACTTACACAGAATTTCGACTTGTAAGAAAGTGAGTATAAAACCAGTCAGTCAGGAGAGTCTAAATCTAATGAAAATCATTATAGCATTTTTTCCCAAAAGTTTCTATAGCTTAGTAAAAGCAACACAGTCTGCTTAAGGGGATTAAAAACAGGGGGCTTAAGAATCCTCCCTTTCTTGAACCACTAACAAGCAATGCAAGGAAATTACTAAGGGACACATTGATGTGAGTTTGTCTTCTCACTCAAGAAGCAGTCGCTGAAAAAATTCAGCTAGAAACAGTTCATTAATATAAAGGCTTATGTGAAAATAGAGCAAGGGAAGGTCATCACTGTTTATTTCATCAGCCCATATTTCAAGGCTGTACCCATTGATGCCCTTCCCCTGAGGGCAAAGGAAGCCAACTGGGCTCACCACTGAGAGTATCCCGTGTAAAAAAGAATTGCAAGTGTTGGTTGATCATTAAACAGGAAGAGAGAATGAGGGCATGAGCATGGGCCTTTACTGCTTAGGAAAACAGCTAAAAGCCCTGAAAGAATATAAGAAGGTTCTCAGTATCCATCATTCACCATTCATTCACCCATCCAACGATCATTTATTGAGCACATTCTATATGCGGGGCACCACGTCTGTTGCTAGGAAACAAAGATGAACAAATCACTGTGCCATCCTCCCAGAGCTCATAGTACACAGTGGAGAAGGTGGACATGTACACAAATCCTGCTGGTGTCACAGAGTTAGAACTCTACTGGTAGCATTAACAGAGCACTGGTGTGGGAATAATTCATGTTCACCAGCAGATCCATAAGGCTTCACAACCACTGGGCTTGACCTGAAGAGCAAAGTAAAGGAGGCATTTGAAGGTTGGCTATACAGTTGGTAGTTAAGATCCGTCCTGAAAAACACCGATCCTAATTTCCTAACAAACAACTTAGGAAATAAAGACAGTAAGTGGAATTCCTCTTCAATATGTATGGAGTCACTTGGGATTCATACAACGGATCCAGCTCAATTCAGAAACTCTGAAAGTCATAACAGGAAGGAACAGGCTAGAAGGAACAGCTTAAATATTAAACGTTGACTGCACACACATCAGTGCAACATTGGGACAGACCAGCAAGGCATATTCTCTTCACTTCTTTGTGATTAAGGGAGACCCAGTAGTCCCCACTTTTTCCTCACTGCCACATGAACTGTGAAATACTAGTTTCTTTAGATGGAGAAAGAAGGTGTCCAGTGACTTGAGAGTCCTGCTACTCAACAATTCAAGAGTCTAGTTTTAACAGCAGAACACGGGTTGATAGTATAATGTAGGCCAGTCCATTAGCAGCCCTCTTCTCTACCTTGGGAACAGAGGTGAGGGCCGGGAGCCTTCTGGGATGAACCCTGCTGATGACCACAGCAAAAGGCAGGAGAATGTGGCTCTCAGCTACAGGGAGCTTAAAGGCCTGGACATTATGGTCTTCTGGAAAAATCTGCTCACTGCTCCCTTCCATAGCCTCTAAGCAAAACTCCAATGCTCAGACTTCATGGAGCTTCAACCAACATTTCCTACACATCTGCCATGTGTAGGCAGCATGGTCTCTGGTTTGTAAAAATAATCTTAGGTGTCAAGTATTATTATTTCCATTTTTCAAGTAAGAAAGCTGAGTCCCAGAGAGGTGAAATGATTTTCCCAGGACCATGGACTTAGCAACTGATGAAGCTGGGAAACAAAACCAGCTTCTGATGCCAACCAGCCTCAATGTCCTTTCACCACACAAAAGGGTAAACAATCAGCCCTGATGCGATAGTGTCCATCCTCCTCCCCAAGCTCCTCTCATGTCTCTTAGGCTTCCTTTAGTAGATCTTCTCCAATCTGATTTCTAATCTTCCTGTCAGACAATGAACCGGCAATCTGTACTGATATTTTCACTCTCCAAAGCATCTTCACTCACATGTCTTCTATGGCTGGTGCATCAGAGCTGTCCCTGATGTTTTCTGTGTCATTGCTCCTGTCTGGCCTGCATTTGTGCCACCTCAAAAAGCTTGTATCAGTGGACCTAGTTCAGCTTCTTTTTTTTTTTTTTTAAGATTTATTTATTTATCTGAGAGAGAAAGGTACAAGCAGGGCAGAGGCAGAGGGAGAAGCAGGCTCCCTGCTGAGCAGGAGGCCCAATGTGGGGTTTAATCCCAGGACTTGGAGATCATGACCTGAGCCAAAGGCAGACCCTTAGCTGTCTGAGCTACCCAGGTGCCCCTTACTTCAGCTTCTTAAAACTACAGAGAATTGAGTTGGTGAGATCTACTGATTTATTTCTGATTTTCAGAGAATGGCCTGGTAAATTTCCAGTAAATGTTTATTGTGAACAAATGAATGGCCTGGCTTACTCACTCTTATCTACTTTATCCACCTGCAAAGTGGGAATGTGAAGACTACTCCTTCCTCTCATCCATGCATCCATCCATCCATCCTCTCATCTACCCATGGGCTGTGGTAACACAGTGTCAGTGGGGCGGAAGGGCAACAAAACTAAGCACGATCAGAAAGAAGTTCCCTAGCAATAGATCATGACTGAGAACCTTTGTTTCCTTTATTCCTTTGCCCTTTCATCTTCCCAAAGGGCTGTGAAAAAGTCAACAAGAAGAACACATAATTAGGTTTACCGACTTTTAGAAAAAAAAGGAAATAACAGAGAAAGAGGGAGAAACAAATATGCAAACTCTAAGGACCCATTCCAGGGCTATGGTGGAGCAACAGAATGAGCTCTGAGCTTCCTGGCTCTTACAGCAAGAAGAGAAGTGGGAAAGTGATGGAGTTCTCAATAAGCTTTAATCTTAAAGACTGCCTTCCATTTACTCATCCACTCATTTCACAAGCACTGACCAGGTATCTCCTGCATGTCAGGAGACTGCTGTAGTACATTGAGGGGTATGGCATCCAGATATACTCTTGCCTTTTCTCTTAACTATGTATGGGGAGAGGGACTCCTAGCACAGAAAATGACAAGCAATGCACGCTTGAAAAGCAAAAAAAAAAAAAAAAAAAGAGAGATAGATGAACTGTGACTCACCCTACTTCCCAGAAATACTGGAATGAGACCCTGGATACTGCCTGAACTGTGTTTAAATGCCATTTGGAGAAGATGGCAGGTGCCTGATTATCCAGTGGGATGACTCAGTTTGTATAAACAGGATGGCTCAGGGAAAGGAATTTCCTGGCTCTTTGAGCCATTGCCTTATAGTATACAATCTTGGAGGTCTATGAAAGAATATTTGGGCTTCAGTGCTGATGACTGTACAGATACTCTGGAATATTTCATCACTTACATCTAAGACACCCTTGGGACTAGATTTATAGGTCTGGTCTGTTGGAAACTTGGAAGTTACCCAGTGTGGTTCCCACTATCCATGACCAAATGATATTGGAATATGGAAGGGATCTTGGGTGTTACCTAAGTCATTGCTTTATTTGAACCTTTCTACTCTTTTTTTAGTAAGTGGCTACCTTTGCCTGATCATTACCCAGGGGAAGACACTCAGCTCTTTATTCTCTTAGCTGCAAGTCACTGAGAATTTGGGCTACTTGTTATAAAGCTTTCTCATAGCAGTAGCTGACTATTACATGGGATACTTTGCCTGAACTACCCAAATGATTGGACAAGTCTGCCAACATGTATTGCTGTAGAAGACCTGCCTTTGAGAGGGTAGCATTCCCTCATTATAAGCACTTGAAAATAAGGCATCTTGTCCCTTGGTTGGGGGAAGTCGGGGGTAGACTGTCCCAGCTAAATCAACACAGCTCTGAGAGAGCTCTGAGAGCTCTGGAGAGTTCTGGTGAATAGCAATGTCTGTAGAGTCCAATTGTCACTTTGTCTTCAAGGTCCTCACTATAAGATTACCTCTTTCACTCTTTATTCCTCTTTTTTCTTCCTCAAATATTTATTAAGCACTTACTGTATGCCAGGCCCTGTGGTTAGGTGCTATGAATGAATAAGACACAAATCCTGCCCTTAAGAAGCTCCCTTCACAATTTCGTGAATATGAATGTAGGCCACTGGTGTTTAATTGTATCATTTATTTATCTGGTAAAATGGTAATAAAACTTGATCAAGCGATTCTTTTAGAACTTCCAGAATTAAATTCAGGCCTACATTCTTTTTTTTTTTTTTTTTTTAAGATTTTATTTATTTATTCGACAGAGATAGAGACAGCCAGCGAGAGAGGGAACACAAGCAGGGGGAGTGGGAGAGGAAGAAGCAGGCTCATAGCGGAGGAGCCTGATGTGGGGCTCGATCCCATAACGCCGGGATCACGCCCTGAGCCGAAGGCAGAAGCTTAACCGCTGTGCCACCCAGGCGCCCCTCAGGCCTACATTCTTATACCAAATTCCACTCTGTAAAAATCAAACTGCCTTAAGTGTCAGAGACCTATACTTGCAGCCCTTAAAGCAACTGAAGAATTTCCTCCCATCAGGCCCTGAAGAAAACTCCACAACGGGGCTGTGAGGGGCCTGTGGCCAAAAAGCTTTGAAGCCTCATTTTGGGGTTGGGGACAGTGATGATTAATGTCATGGCCTGCTCCTGGGCCGGCATTCTTTCCTCCCATGAGCAGTGGGGGTGGGGGACTACCCTTGAAGTCCCCCTTAGTAAGCTCTTCAGGAAAAGGGTTTGATATTGGAGATTCCCTCGAAAGCTTGCAGCTCCCCTCACAGGTTTCTCCAGCTTAATCCCTCACTCTCAGGTTTCTCTTTGTCTGGGGCCAGCCCATCCCCACCACCCAGTGCTGCCCAGAGGTAGCTCCCTACCGCCAGTGCCCCCTTACTCCCAGCCCCATCCCCCACTCCCAGCTTCCCCCTTCACCTCGGGCCCCTCCCGCATGCCTGCTGGGCCCTGGGCCCTGGTTCCAGCTCAATTTAGAAAAATGTAAATATAATACATCTCTCCCTGCTGCCGCCCTCAACTGATGACCTGCCTCACCATTACAACTGACAGGCTCAGAGTGGGCTCAGTGCACTTCCTGTCTGCATGGGTGGTCCTAGAGATCACGGGGAAGGAAGCTGGCAGCTGAGAGCAGAGCCAGGGATCACCATGTCAGGCACACCAGAGGGAGTGAGCAGCTTTGGTTTCACTGCTCTCATTTGTGTTCAAAGCCCAAGACAAGGGTCTTTCTGAATTGGGAGGTCTAGCCTGTTAGGAAGGACATAGGAAAGCTATCCCTATCCCTCCACAAAAGATCAAGTTCCCATGGGTCCTGATGAAAGTCTCTTGTGCAATGATCTGGAGATCTGGAAAGGGGCTCTAGACTCAGTTCCACTAATGGGTATGTGGGCATCCTTAGGCACCATGCATCACTCCCTGCGCCTCTTGGCCTCAAGGTGCATTTTCTAGCTGGATGTATGAACTGGGATACCAGCACTGGAAGAGTCCCTGGAGGTTACCTGGCCCAGTGGTTTGCAACTCTTTCTTCTTGTCAGGACACTCAGTGAAAAATGATTATGTGCACCATTCACTTCCATTGGGGTGGCCAGGTTTCGTGCATGCTCAAACCTCCCTTGCTCTCTCACTCAAAAATAATCTAGAAATGTGAGAAAGTGAGGGTGATGTTGACTCTGCTTTACCTTATATTTTTAAACTATATGATCACATTTGGTTTTGGGTCACATCTCTGCAAGGAAGAAATCATCATTGGTCTAATTCCCTATCATGTCAAGGAGGAAAGTGAGACCCAGAAAGATGATACGACCTGCTCAAGGTCACACTTCTTGATAAAGGCAGAGCTGAATTCACACCCACTTCTCACCTGACAGACACCCTGTGAAGAGAGGAAGGAGAGAGACTCTTTGCTCTGCCCTACAGTGATCATCTGAAGAGAAAAGAGGCTTCACTTTGAAGACAGAGGTGCAGAAGAATCAGAAGCAGGGACAGGATTACTACCACCAAACCTCAGTCGTCCACAGGGATGGCAGAAACTATCGCCTCCAACAAGGTTTGGACATTTGTGGACTTCAGTCTTCTCTTCTCTCGGCAAGCTATTTCCCACGGCTGCTACCTACAAGCAGCATGGAAGGGTTCATATTACGCCTTCTCTTATTTCCTTGGCTTACTCACTGGAAACAAGCACATAATAGGCCTGAGCTGGGGGAGGGGAGAAGGAAGAAGTAAAGGGGAGGAGGGGAGGGGGAGACAGGAAAGCAGGAAGAGGGCAGAGAAAGAGAAACAGGGATAACCCCCATTCTTGGTAATCCACCCATTGGATTATCAGCCCATTGGTACATGAGAACTGACTGCAGCATTGCTGGAAGCAAGATATTTCAGCCTAGATAAGAGAAAGGCGGAGCCAGAGAAGGAATACCTCCTGTATCAGGGCTTTCTGGTGTGTTTTCAGGGCTGGTGCAGTGGTGGGGCCTGCGCTAGGCCCTGTGGTTCAGGGAACCTGCCCCCAGGAAGTTAGTTATCAGAGGTATCAGAGGCATCGCTGTCTGAGGAGGCAGCTTGTCTGAAATGGGGTGGGAGTGGGGGCAGCTAAAATCCTGAGGAATGGGGGAAGACAGGGGAGCGGAGGGCTGGGGAGGGGAGAGGCTTTGGGGAGGAGGGGACAACAGAATGAGAAGGCCCAGGGAGTTCCAGGGCAAGGTGGCTAGGGGGAGGTCAGGCAGGAAAGGAGTGAAATGGAGGCTGTGGGTGAGAAGCTGTCTGCTGGGGTCCATCTTGGCCAGACCAAGGATGTGTAAAAAGGAGTCTAGGGTTAAATACACTGAAAGAACCTCCCACAGAGGCCTTGGTAAAGACACCCTGGAAATCTCTGAACAATGGATGGTAAGACCAACACTAACGCTGGAAAGCCTCAACAGGGCAGGAGCAAGATGGGGGTGGTTGCGAGGGGCTGTTTTGAGGGTGTGCTGGGAAAAGCACCAGGTGCAGGAGGTTGAGAGGCTGAGCACAAGCAGCAGCTTCCAGAGATATTCCAGAGGAAAGATCAACCCCGCTGGTTGGGAGGTATGTGGAGACCGAAGAGCGAAGGAACAGCGATGTTGAGATTTCTCAGCTCGGGGCCTGGAGGGTGGTGGAGCCATCCCTGTGGCCGCACACGCCGGAATTGTCCCAGGAGTGGAGTCTCCAGGCAGAGGAGTGGAGAAATGTCCCCCGGGATGGGTTCTCCTCCTGGCCTTGTCTAATGCCTCAAAACAAGCCTGAGGGGGTGGTTGGGAGAGGGCTGTCTTGTCTCCAGGCCAGAGTCTGTTCGGCCTCAGTACAGTTCCAAAACCCAAGGAAGTTTGGTGAGCGGGCAATGACAGCCCGGAACAAAGAGGAGAATGGACAGTTCTCTATAACACACCACTGCTCAGTCACACGCAAGCTTTCAAGGCCTAGCCTCTCTGAAGAAAGCACAGTGAGCTGCGTTTTGTTTTGTGCTTGTTTTGTAACAATAGGGCCCTTGCTTGTAACTGTCTGCCCCTCTCTCTCGGCCGCTAGTTCCTGAGGTCCTGAAGGGCCTGGATACCACTTGTTGCCTCTGTGGGCTCGGTGCCTGGCCCAGGTGCTGACCCAGCAATGCCCTCAGGGGATGGCCAGGATGGGGGCACTACAGAGGGAAGACAAGAAATCGGAGTTGAGCTTAAATCCGAGTCCGAGGGACAGCATTCCACTCTGTCCACTTCCGCTAACGACTTGATCCCCGAAGGCAAAGGAGCAAATTAGAGCCAGAAGTGACTTTTCTTCTTCAAGGGAAGCCCTCATCATAAACATGGTTCACTTTGGTCTTGGGAGATGAAAATTGCCACATATAAAAAATATACCTAAATATGTCCACAGTGAAAAGGGAGGCCTCCCCAAATATCATGGGACAGAAAGGAGTGAGGCCTCTATTTCTCTGCCACTGAAGGAAGGGAGCTAAAGTGCCATTCATTCAAGACACATTTCACTGAGAGGCGCCTGGGGGGCGCAGTCTGTTAAGCTTCCAACTCAGGTCATGATCTCAGGGTTGTGAGATCGAGCCCCACATCAGGCTCCATGTTCAGTGGGGAGCCTGCTTGAGATTCTCTCTCCCTTTCCTTCTGCCCCACCTGCTCGTGCGCTCTCTCTCTCAAATAAACAAATAAATCTAAAAAAAAAGAAAGAAAGATCGATCCATCTTATTAAGGTCTTACTCCATTCCAGGAAGTGTGCCAAGTGGTGAGTCCAGGGAGGAATAAGGGGGTCTCTGCCCTCAAACACTCACATTTTTTTCCTCTACCAAAGCAGGTGTAGGAGACCGAGAAGAACTGTTGATGGACGAACCCAAAACTGCTTCCAAGAGACATGTCAGAGCCTGAGCAACTCAGCAAGAACTTGCTGCAGGCAGACAGACCAGCACACGCAAACCAGCCCTGGAAGCAGGAGGTAAGCAGGTGCACATTCGCAGAGCCAGCTCCTGGACGACCTTGCAAGCTACACCCTGCCGGGCATTGGAACTGTAACATAAGGGAAGTCAGTAACATTGAAGGATTTTATGGAGAAAAGAAAACATGCTCTGGACTGTATTTTAGAAAAGCCATTTTAAAAACTGAGAAGGAAATGGGGAAGAGGGGGGGAAAGGAAGCAGGGGACACGTTAGGATGTATCTGCAATCATGCAAAGGAGGTAAGCATTTCTGGTTATAAAATAAATAAGCCATGGAGATGAAAAGTATAGCATGGGGAACACAGATGATAATAAAAAAAAAAAAAAGAAGATGGGGCCACCTGGGTGGCTCAGTAGGTTAAGCATCTATATTCTGCTCAGGTTATGATCCCAGGGTCCTGGGATCGAGCCCCAGGTCAGGATCCCTGGTCAGCAGGGAGTCTGCTTCTCCCTCTCTGCTCCTCCCTCTGCCGCTCCCCCGTTCATGCTCTTTCTCTCACAAATAAATAAGTAAAATCTTTAAAAAATTAATTAAAAAAATAAGAAAGAAGAGGAAGAAGGAGGAACAGTGGAGGCTTGAGTGGGAATGCAAAATTCTTAGTAGGGGCAAAACCAGTGAGGTAAGGAGCCATGAATAAAAAAGGTTCTGGATCGTACTGAGCAGGACTCTCCCCAGCTGGAGTTGCTGCAAAGTCAGAGAGGAATCTTGGAGGGGAGGGGGGGAAGGATGGATAGCCCTTGGCCCTCCAAAGTCATGATCTGGCCTTCACTCCAAATGAATGAATAGGTATGTCTGCAAGCACAATGCACCCCCCTTTCCATGAAAGTCTGACAGGATGTAAACTCATGACCAAGAAAAATGAGATTTCCTCTAATGACCATGTGAATGACAGAAGAAATTCATCTTGTCGCCCACATTTAGAGCCTCAAAACTTGAGCTGTATTCAAGAAGCCGGAGGAAGGCTCTAAGGGAGATAATTGAATTCCTGGATCAGGAAGACAACAGTGATTATTTTTCAGATGACTGGAGGAACAAAAGCTTGTAGGTTTTAGATAAACAGATGACAAAAAGAGCCCATTTGAGATGCCAGACTTGACAAGTAGAGCCCTAAGGGCGTAGAGGTCTCTGAAAAGACAAACATCTTGGAGTGTTTACATCTCGTGCTTCTGAGTGAGATTCTTAGATTTGCTTTGGAGTCTGGTACCCTCAGTCTGTCAACATTACTGCCCAACCCTACACTCATGGGTTGGGAAGAGCCTCTAGAGCTCACTGCACTGAGGGCTTCGGACTGTTGTTTTCTATTTTTTAAGATTTTATTTATTTATTCTTTTCTGTCTCTTTCTTTGAGAGAGAGAGTGCATGCACAAGAGTGAGCAGGGGCATGGACAGAAGGGGCAAGGGGGG
>NC_048233.1:6434948-6455169 GCF_002007445.2 Ailuropoda melanoleuca
ATGGATAGCCCTTGGCCCTCCAAAGTCATGATCTGGCCTTCACTCCAAATGAATGAATAGGTATGTCTGCAAGCACAATGCACCCCCCTTTCCATGAAAGTCTGACAGGATGTAAACTCATGACCAAGAAAAATGAGATTTCCTCTAATGACCATGTGAATGACAGAAGAAATTCATCTTGTCGCCCACATTTAGAGCCTCAAAAAACTTGAGCTGTATTCAAGAAGCCGGAGGAAGGCTCTAAGGGGGATAATTGAATTCCTGGATCAGGAAGACAACAGTGATTATTTTTCAGATGACTGGAGGAACAAAAGCTTGTAGGTTTTAGATAAACAGATGACAAAAAGAGCCCATTTGAGATGCCAGACTTGACAAGTAGAGCCCTAAGGGCGTAGAGGTCTCTGAAAAGACAAACATCTTGGAGTGTTTACATCTCGTGCTTCTGAGTGAGATTCTTAGATTTGCTTTGGAGTCTGGTACCCTCAGTCTGTCAACATTACTGCCCAACCCTACACTCATGGGTTGGGAAGAGCCTCTAGAGCTCACTGCACTGAGGGCTTCGGACTGTTGTTTTCTATTTTTTAAGATTTTATTTATTTATTCTTTTCTGTCTCTTTCTTTGAGAGAGAGAGTGCATGCACAAGAGTGAGCAGGGGCATGGACAGAAGGGGCAAGGGGGGGATCTTATGTAGACTCCCTGCTGAGTGTGGAGTCTGATGCAGGGCTCGATCTCATGACCCTGACTTCACAACCTGAGTGGACACCAAGAGTCAGACACTTAAATGACTGGGCCAGCAACTGGGCTTCAAACTGTTTTTAGTCAATTCCTAGATTAAAGGGAAAGAAATTGGACTCTTGACAAGAATAGTAGCGGTTCGTATTCATTGAGAGCCTACGTGTACCAAGCACTGGTTTTTAACTACTCTATATCCATGACCTACTTCTCAGGACCATTCTATAAGGTAGGTGCTATTTTCATCAAATCTACTTTCTAGATGAGGAAGCTAAGCCTGGCTGACTTTATGCATCAAGCCCAGAGTCATGTAACTAGTTGATGCAGGCTTGGGACTAGGAGCCTGGAGGTCTGACTCCAGAGCCCACCCCTACCCTCACTTAGCCTATACTACTAGGTGGAGTAATATTTAGTAAAGTTTAGTCTGCAGCCCAGACTTTGATTGTACATGGGAGTAAATACTCCCTTCCAGGGTGAAGAGGATATTCCAGAGGCAAAAGGAATGAAAGGAATCTAACTCAGAAACATAGTACTTGCACTTATATAAAGTATGAAATAAAATAGTCATGTCTCTAAAATGACTGATAGCTTAGCAAAATGGCCTAAAGAATTCTGGGAGTGAGTTTCTGTGGAACTCAGCTGGGAAAACCCATGTGTGATTCAGGCTTCCTCCTCCACGTTAGACTGAATCAATACCATTCTGAACTATTGACCCTGTCCTGGTCTCCAGATTCATTCCTCCCCTATGTGCTTAATAAGTGTTTGATGAATGAAGGAATGAGTGAATGAACCCTCCTCTGTTTCTTCTTCCTTACTTTGTCTTAATACCTCGCCTCTGTACTTGCTGCCTATTTCCTCAAGGAAAACACAGTCACAGCTGGCCAAGATTTTACAAGTGCTCCCTATAGCCTGATGTGAAACACAAACTTGTGTGATCTTCTGGATTCACCATTAAACTACCATATCTTCATCCAAACCCTTCCTACCCAACATCCACCATTTGCTTTGGCAACACTTACTCATGGCCAGGAGACTCTTGGACCTTGTGAGTCCTTTTCCTTAGAATCCCTCCCTTACTCTTATCATTAATATGTAGACCATCAGACCCAGAAGGGACCTTGGGGATCAAGTCCAACCTCCTACCTACAACTGGAAATCTCTTCAAAACATCCTTGACCCACCATCAACCAAGACCCACTTTGAAGATGATCCTTCATTTGCCACTTAAAGTTGGTAAACACTTAACTTCTGTTAAGAAACCATCCCTCATTAATTAATAAACCATTCATTTACTCATCTTTGTTTATAGGACACAGTGAGTACCTCTTATGTGGCAAAATGTGCTAGGTTATGAAGGACATGGAAATGAATAAGCCATGATTCCTACACACTGCTCTTTAGAATCTGATAGACTGGGTCTGCAGAAGAACAGCTATGTGAGTAATATTTCCATAATTCTGTAAGATACACCATCACTGTATATACCATATATAATGCTGGGACAGAGAAGCAAATAATGATTCCTCTTAGGAGGAATGGAGCTTGGTCTATGAGGACTTCACAGAGGAAGCACTGTGAAAAGATAAGTCTTAAAGAATGAGTCTGGAATATCCAAATCAATAAGGTGGAATGAGGTGGCCACAGGCTGAGAATCTCAAGCTTACTCTACATTGATAATTCCTTCATATCACATTACTTCAGGATACTAAATAATTTGTATTTGCTGGAAGAGTATTTCGTACATTGCCTGTGGCTCGGTGAATTGGTCTAATCCTTTTTGAAAGCAATTTGGTAAAGTAAACCAAGAACTATACAATGGCCATAACCTTCAATCTAGTAATCACATCTGTAGGAATCTACATTGAAGAATCATTAGTAAATATTAGTAAATATTGAATCATTAGTAAATATTAGTAAATATTGAAATGTAAATATTGAAAAGCTTATATGCATGAAGACAATATGTATTAGATCATTAAAACAGAGGAAGAATTGGAAAATGAGCCTCCACTGTGCTTCACTGGAAAATCGGCAAATAAACTATTTATTAGAGGGATCACTTATGATGCAGCTCTTAGTTTTGAATATTATATGACAACTTGAAAACACTTATTCATCTACATGAGAGACTATGGACTCTGAGACTATGGACTCTGAGACTATGGACTCTGAGAAACAAACTGAGGGCTTCAGAGGGGAGTGGGGTGGGGGAATGGGATAGGCCGGTGATGGGTAGTAAGGAGGGCACGTATTGCATGGTGCACTGGGTGTTATATGCAACTAATGAATCATCAAACTTTAGCAAAAACCAGGGATGTACTGTATGGTGACTAACATAATATAATAAAAAATATTATTATAATTTAAAAAAAGAAAACACTTATTCATCTAATACTAACTGAAAAAAGAACAAGAAATGTGTGCATATGATTACAACTTTATTTTTAAATCATATACATAACAAAAAGGGTCTAAGAAGAAATGGCACCAAAATGCTAATAAAAATTGGGCTGAAATGAGGTAAGTTTGGGAGACCTGCTCCCTTCTTTTCCCTATTTTCAAACTTTCTATTAGATGGTTGATTTGTTCCCTTATGGCCTGTAAAGAGGTGTGTGTGTGTCTGTGTCTGTGTGCCTGTGTTTTGTTTAATCTACAGAATGAATTTCTGCAGCAGCCACTGGCCGAAGACTTATGTTAGGGATATAATAGGAAGGCATGTTTCTGGTGACCTTGTGGGCTTCATTGTTAAGAGTCAAGCGGTCGGGAACACCCGTTCGCAAGCGGTCGGGAACACGTGGCTCGCGTAGCGGCGGGGAACGCCCGGCCACCCCACCAGTTGGGAATACCAGCTGTTTTGGGGCAGAACACTGCTGAAACCTGATTGCTCTTGACTTGGCGATGGCCCGCGGGGCCCCTAGAAACATGCTTAAGAATAGGCCCTACTTGCTAAACGTTACATCACCTGATCCCCTGACCTTCCCCGTGATGTACCACTATCCCATGACCTTCCCCGCGATCGTGATGCACCACTATCCCGTGACCCTCCCCGTGATGCACTACCATTCACTAGAATGTCATACGGATCACTCCCTTGATAGATTGATTGTAATTGCCTTTGATTATTGCCGATAAATACGCGAGGTTGCAGCTGTTTGGGGCGATCACTCGTGGCGGTCGTCCCCTGCACCGGCGCTCTCTTTCGCAAGCTAACCTGTCTGTGCCTCATCCTTCTCCCCAGTCGACGAATTAAGGGTATGAACGTCTTCTAGAAGCCACTAAGTCTAGTTCTTGGGTTTTTTTCCTCTTCTCATTACTTTGTAAAGTGCCCAAGTCTGAACACATAGTGGGTGTCCATTCACTGCTACGGTGGCTGACAAAGTGCACATAGATCCCTACGCTCTGCTTTCCCGGCACCTCAAGACCATTAAAAGAAACAGCAATACTCGACAACACAACTTTTATATGTGCTAGACACTCTTCCAATAAGCACCTCACAGATAGTAATTCATTAAATACAACAATCCCATGAGGTATATATTATTATTATTATTATTAATTTTATTTATTTACAGCTAAAGCAAATTGAGACACATAAAAGTTAGCTATTTACCCAAAGCTGTCCAAATAGTTGGTCACAGAGCCAGGATTCGAACCCAGAGGTTAAAAGCTCAAGTGTCTCTGCTCTTAAGGACTCAAAAGAAGCAGCTTGGAAGTAGCTAGCTATCTGGACAGGCAGGCAGGCCAGGAAAACCTATATGGATAGCTGTGTGGTGGGGGTGGGGGACTGGGGTTGGAGGATTGGGGGTTGGGAGACAGAGCCCAGGGATTTTTAATGCAAGCCCTTTCCCCAATGGAAGCCACAACCTCTGGCAGCAATTTCTACCTGAGAGGATGGCAGACACAGAGGAGCGGCATCTGGAGTATGAGTGATCACCTCTGTGTAAATACCTGGCTCAGTGCCAGAGAGGGATCAGTGGTCGGTAGCACTTAGATAAAGATAGAGAGCATAAGGAAATACACATTCACCTCAACTGGGTCCTAGCCTATTGTTCCTGAAGCAGATATGATGATTGTTCCTTCTCTGGTGAGTTTATTTAGATTACAAAGTGCAGATTTTGCCTGAAATTTTAGAATCCCAGAACTAGAACAGACCTTTTATAGCCATCTACTCTAGACCCTCTACCCTTAGCATACACGCATTCTTATCAACAGAAGAGGAGGAATATCCATGAGAAATAAGAAGTGAGGGGCCTGGTGCACAGAGAGGCATTGGGGGCCCCCTATTATAAGTGATGAACCAAAGGAGGCAGGAACCATTATGCAAGCACAACAATAGGTCCAGTGATAAAGTACCGAGTGATTCTTCTGATGAACAGGCTTCTCAAATATCCACCCCAAGAAAAGGTCAGGATTATTCACAAGCAACCAAGAACTTGAAGGCAGCTAATCTAAGTTGGAACACTTATAATGGAGAACTCATGGCTTTTAAACCGCATGTGAAATGACTGTGTTCCACCAGCCTGTACTACATGCAGTCCTACTTTCAAGCCTTCGCCAAGAACAGCAAGAAGCTCTGTAACTAGAAATCTACCTCTCATCCCCTACACAAAACACCCCAACTTTTTAAAAGAAAAGCTGATACTTTACCCAGCCCCACCTGAGTAGAGTGGAGGACTCTCTTATAGTCTCCATTTCAAAGATGTGTGTATCCTTGCCCTGAGTGTCCTAGGATTACTTTGCTCTTGCTTAATGGACAGTCCATTCTTAAATTTCAGGTTTCACTATTTCCGTCTCAGGTTTGTCAATGACAGACACCATGGGAAGGGACCTGAGAGACCAAACTTCTCATTTCATAGATGAGAGGAAGGCCAAGAAGAAAAGTGTATCACCCTAGTGTCAAGGTGGTAATAGATTTGCTCCTGGTTCTGATTCCAGGGTTCCTTCTGCCCTACCCTCCTCACTTCCATGTGGCACTGAAGGTGACATTGTGTATCCATGAAGCCCAGGAAGATGCAGAGTCTTCCCCCGTCATTTCCCTAATCCCTTTCCTTGCCCTTCATGCAGACCCCCTGTGTGATCCTCCCCCAGGTGGAAGGAAAGATCATGGGATCTTACTCATCTCCATGTACTCTGGAGTCAGTCCAGTGTATGGCTCCAAGCTGTAGTCTAGGTCCCACTGCTCTGGATGCTTTGAGTGGGCAGAGTCAGTTTCTCCAGGTTCTGTCTCATCTTTCAGCTTCCGAAATAGTTTCTTTAGCTTCCTGGGAAAGAAATGAACTAGTCACCAAAAGCTCTGGAGGACAGTTAGTTCTACAGACTGAAGGAGAAAAAAAAAATAAGGCTTTTTGACACTAAAATTATCTCTGCTCCAAGGACAGAGAGAGGGACACTAAAAAGACTACTTTTCTCTTCAAGACAATGTGAGGGTTTTTTTAACAGGATGATGAAAGTTTCCCCCCACAAAGGGTCAGGTTTCTTCAAACCCAAAGAAACTGAACTCTTCCTACTGTTTGAGAAGGAACAAGACAGTTGGCCCTTCTTGCCAAATACTGAGACCATCCTATTGTATAACAGGTGATCTATCCACCTTCTTCATGGGGAAGACAGGATGTCTAGAAAATACTAGAAAGATGCTCTCCTCCCAGCTCAAATGTTTTCAGGTCTTAATAACATAAACACCATCATATTTCCATTAAAGCTAACCTAAATGTTGTCTACCACTCTGATGGGTTGAATTGACTCCCCCCCCCCCAAGATTCATATGTTGAAGGGCTAACACCAAATGTGACTGCATCTGGGGATAATAGGGCTTTTAGGAGGTAATTAAGATTAAGTGAGGTTATAAAACCGGGGTCCTAATCCAATAGGACTGGTAGTCTTATAAGAGAAGGAAGAGACAGTGATCTTTCTCTCTCCACTATGTGAGGGAGGACACAGTAAGAAGATGGTTATCTGCAATCCAGGAAGGTGGCCCTCATTAGAAACCAAACTCTGCCAGTCCTTGATCTTGGACTTTCCAGCCTCCAAAACTGTGAGAAATCAACATCTACTGTTTGTGCCACAGTCTATGATATTTTGTGATGGCAGCTCAAGTTGACTAAGTCAACCAAAATAATAATGGCCCAGCCTCTGAGGATTAAGTGAAATGATGTTTATACAATCCTTAGCATAATATCTGGACACAGCAAGCATTCACTAGATAATAACTCTTATTAATTTTATTATTAAATGCTAAAATATGTCTGAGGGTATAGTCTTTTCATACTTCCTGTTGATACACCATCACAAAGAATGAAATTAGGTAAAGGAACAAGGTACCAGTTTTGCTGATCGATCTAGAAGAAAGTTTCTAGGAGATAGTTGGGAGGAGAATTAATAGCAGAACAGTCAGAATCACAGATTTGAAGAGTTAAAGGGATTTTGAAGTCCATGCTCCATCCAATGCAGGAATTCCCCCATTTCCCACACAGGATCATCTAACCTCTATGCAGCTATTTCCAGAAGAGCGTTCTCAATATCATTTAGGTATGGTTTCCATCGTTAGAAAATGCTCCTGACAGTTAGTGGAAATCTAATGGTTCAAAATAATGTTTTGATCAGTGTCTTGTGTAATACCACTTGCCATCAAGAAAACGTAGAATAGTGGTGTAGTATAGTGGGTAAAAGTCTGATCTTTGATGGCAGAAAATAATTGCTTAAAACCCAGTTTCACAACTCAACAGCTGTATTTTCTTGGACAGTCTATTAAAACTCCATAAGCTTTAATTTTATTATCTATGAGAAAATAAATATTAACTAGCCCATAGGGTCAGTTAAAGGAGATAATCTATGTAACATGTTTAACTTAAGGCTTGGTACATGCTAAGAGCTCAATAAATATATTTATCTTTGTCCCTGTACCACCACCGCCACCATCATTATCATCATCACCATCACAGAAGGATTTAAAGAATGAGATCCATAGAAGCAGCAGTAAAATATAGTATTTCATAATAAAAGAGCAAGCAATAATTAATTTCTTAAGAAATTAAGAAAAACCTAGGTGGAACTTAAAGATTCTGAAGCCAAATAGTGTGGACTGGCTGAGACCCTGTCTACAGGTCAAGACAGAAGGAAAGGTGAAGAAAAAAAATAAAGGAGAGAGAGAGAGAAGAAAAGAAAAAAAGGAAAAGGAGAGAGGGAAGGAAGGATAGAGGAAGAGGAGGTCCAGAATCAGAACTCAAACTGAGACTTTTGCTTCAGATACTAGTAAACAGAAAATTTGGGCCAAATCTTTAGTAAGAAAAATCAGTGGTTTTAATTAAATATGGAAATTGAGCACATATTCCTTTCCACTTTTGAAATGCTACTAAAGTGACAGTGAGTGAATTTTACAATGTCTAAAACCGCAAGGTTAAAGAAAAGAGTCATGAGTACAGCAATGTATGAGAGATGTTAATAAATATCTTGGAAGACAGACAGTGGATGAAGGTGTTAGCAAAGCCGTGATGGCTGAATACCAAGTCCCTATAGTGAAAGACAGCCGAGAAAAGCAAGCCAACTCATGCTGCAATCTCAGAAGGGTTCAGGAGTTTCAGGCAATCAGGTATCATTCAGGTATCATCAAAGGCAGGCAATAGTGATTGGTCAATGGAGCAGTAGATTCTAGATTCTCTGTCTACCCATATTGCCCAGGTGACTACCTACCATTTTCCCAATATCAGCAGGAGTAAAAAGTTTATTCAGAGGAAAAAAATGAACTGGAGAAATTCTAGATCTGCAATAAATCCAATAAAATGATAGGAAGTTAAAATATCAATAAACTCTCAGAAAAAAAATAGAAACAACAATGGGAAAGAAAGATAAGAAAATTAATCAGTCTAGCAGCTCCAACATTTAATCAGAAAGAGAAGACAGAGAAAATGGTATAGAAAGTACAAGGAGATACAAGAAAATGTCCCAGGGCTGAAAGATATGCATTTTTTGATTGGAAGGACCTACTCAGCATAATGATAAGAAAAAGGACTTCCACCAAAGCCTATGATAGTGAGATTTCACCATTCTAGGAATAATGAACTGGATTCTAAAAGCTTCCATTTCCAGAGAGACAGATTCTCTAAAAATTATTTGGAAACAAAAAAATAGAATTCTCAACATCAGCTCTCGACACTAGAAAATGCTAGAAAAATTTATTAATATTGAGAAGGCAAATAACTTTTAGCAAGGGATTTTATACCCAGCCAAATTATGTATTAAGTGCAAAGGCACAATAAAAAAATGTAAACCATGCAAGGTTTTAAAAATGATATCCTTCTAGGCATCCACCCTCATGAAGTTCTTGGAGAATGAATTTCACCAACCAAGGATATAAAATAAGAAAGGAAACAATGGAATTCAGCAAACAAGAAATCCATCAGAAAAAGGAAGTGCTGGATCTAACTGGGATTGGTAACTAGGTAGAAGGTTTAGTGAACAGTTTGGGTTTGAACAGGAGAACGAAGATTCCCAGATGATGGTCTCCAGGAAAAAACATGACATCCGATGTGTTTAATGAGGTGACCCAGCTGGGAAAGTGCACACTTAAACAAGTGCTACTGATAATGTATAATGAGTATTATGAAGGGAGAGATTTAGATAATTATGAAAACAGAAAACTAACCTAACCTAAATCAGGGAAAGTTTTCCCCAAGGAAGAGATGTGTAAACCAACTAAATGATGAAAGATGACAGAAGTATGGGAAAGAGGGAGAAGGCGTGTTCTAGGCAGAGGAGATTATCTGTACAATGGCCCAAAGCAAATATGAGAATGGCTCAGAGAAGAGACTGAAAGGAGTTCAAAAGGCTCCGAGCAGAGATGAGGAGAGGAAAAGTAAAGAAAGAGAAGAGTGAAAAGGTAGCGCCAACTTCACAGCATGGAAGGCCTTGTTGGCCATCTTAGGCAGTGGCTGAGGTGAGAGATTAAGGCCGCAGAGTCCACGGTGACTACAGTGGATAAGAGGAAGACTGAGACAGGCTCAGGAAGCAGAGTTAAGAAGCTGGTGGTGACTCGTACACGGGAAGGGAAGCATAATGAGGAACCAAGGACCATTCTGGGGTCTAGGGCATGGGTGTGGATGGTGATACAGTTTGCTAAGACAAGAACGCTAGAGAAGAGGCCATTTTGATGAAGGGGGAGGAATGGTTGTGGCAGAGGATCCCACGTGACAACTAAGTAGGGATATCTAGTAAGCCTTTTATACATGGGTCTACAGCCCTTAAAACAGGTCCGGGTGGAAGCTAACAATAATAAGAATCACCCTGGAGAGAGGACCCGAAACCCTAGCAATGAGCCCTACCTGTGGATAAAGCATGGGGAAGGAACACCAACAGTCAAGGAATGGAGAGAGGGAGTGGAGCCTTCCAAGGGCAAGAAAGCAGCCGTCTTAGAACAGAAGGTCAACTGTCAGCCCATGTGGCAAAGAAGGGAAAGGTGGAAGGGGGGCTTCAGGACAGACTTCATCAAAGCGTTATACACTGTAGGGAGGTCAAAGATGATGAGGGGGGAAAAATCCACAAATAATTCTTATGCACCCCTCCTTCCCAGAAGTTCCCCTCCTGGAGATCTCAGTGTGCATTAAAAAAATTAATGAAGTCCCTCGAGAACAAGGTTTAACAGGAATCCTGCAAATTGTATAACATACAGATGGGCCGTTTGGAAAACTTCAGATTATGATTCCGACCGTATGATGCACTCGCTCGTTAAAATAACTCCTTTGATGTTACCCCCTTGTTCTTTTCATCTGCTCTGCTATTTTTCCGTCCCTTTTTAATGACAGGTCTGAGAAACTGTATGGAAGGCTTGGAGCCTTTCCTTTGCTTGTGCCCCACGGGCTCACCCCGAGACCATGGTGATTGTCCGTCACACCTTAGGCCTTCCTGCCACAGGAATCTGGACCCCAGGCAGCGCCCCACGGACCCTGGCTCCACACACTTCAAGCCTCATTAGAGAAGGCAGAACCAAGCCCTAAATGGGCCAAAGAAGAGGAACACCGCGACCTCTGAGCTATGTATTCCTTTCCTTGACACCTGACAAGGTTCAAATTTGTTCCTTAAACTTCTGATTCATGGCCAGATTCCACTGTCTTTGAGAACACAGACCTCCTTCGCCTGTGATGGCTTTAAAGAGAGACTGTTTTATGTCTTGAAATGTAATATTTATCACATTTACCAAAAAAAAAAAAAGGCAGAAAGTTTATAAAATCTTGCCGGCCATGTCCAGGGTACATTACAGCTATTTTGGGATGTGATCTGATGTTTTTAGTAAGAATAGGATGGGGGGACATTTTGCTGCTGGAAGTATTCACGTATCTGCTCTGGCTGCCTCAGGCTTTGCCCAGGAGAAGCATTTGAAAAAGACAGCATTTTATCTTTTATCAAAAAAAAAATCTACCTTTCCTAATATTCCAAAATTTCCAATTTTGCTTCAAGAATGACTGGAGCTAAGTTTGAGTTAAAATTATGGTGAGAAGTTGGGACGTGGGGTGGCATGTTTCAGGGGCCCCATGAGATCTCGATGCTAAGTCTATCTTGTACAAACATATATGGGAAAGGCAGGGTGTGGGAGGCAGCAGGGGGGGGAGGAATGGAAACCCCTGTCAGGGGACTCGGGTAATAAATAGCACAAGATCCGATTCTGCCACGCAGCCCTCCATGTCTGAAGTCATCTCAGATGGAGATGCCGATGAGCATTGTTCTGGGGCCTATAATGTTTAAAACCATCCAGCTCCTCTCTGGAAAGCATCTGTCACAACTGTGTCAGGCCCCAGGAGCCTGGGGTTGCTGAGTGGGGATAGTCCGAGGCCAGATCACGCAACCCAGTTTTATTTATTATCATGTCCTCAATTAGTCGCAGAGCTGTCTTTAAGGAGCCTACTGCCCCCAGTTTTACTGCCTCCCTTTGAAACACTTTGTTTCCTTCATCCCAGGGGCCTCTGAATCAGGCCTGGCCAAGGTGGGACTGCCAATGCCTGGGGGAAAGTGCGTGGACGAGCCAGGCTGCTGCACGGCTCTGCAGATTTGGGGGTAGATCTGGCACCTGCCAGATTTAAGGAGTAGCCAAGGAGAGTCTGAGCGAGGCGGCGAGGCTTTTCCAGGTCCCAAAGGGCAGCTGTACCGTATCCATGCACATGCCCCGCATCTGTGCCAGCCTTGTGGAAACCTGTGGGATTAACAGGTGATACTATTGCTCTAAAGCAAGGTTTCCCGAGACACAGACACATCGCACCAGCAGTTCATTTGACACCTTTGGAGGTCTCTGCACTTGGCCTTCATCTCAGTAGAGCATCTGGGAGACTTCTTTTCTTTCCTGCTCTCGTTCAGCCCGTCTGATGGCAGTCAAGGAGAAAACCCCAGTCTGCTGCTGGCATGTCTTTAACAACTCCCCAGTGCCTGTGCAACTTCCTTTACAACAAAGAGAATGCAGATCACGGGCCGATGTCATTGGTTGTTTAATAATGTTTACTTTTTATCGTATTTCTTTCTACTTGCTACTTTCTACTTGCTATTCATGGTAGCTGACAGTGTCCGTTTTCCATTCTCAGAAATGTTACGAATTTAAATAAAAAGTGAGTTGGTTATTTTATTCAAATAAAAAGGGAGATGAATATGCAAATAGCTGTTTAGGTAGGCGTGAGGAAAAAACACTTTAAAAAGAAAGGGATAAAGAAAGGGGGGGTAAACAGAAGGGGGAATGAAGCATGAGAGACTATGGACTCTGAGAAACAAACTGAGGGCTTCAAGAGGGGAGGCGGGTGGGGGAATGGGATAGACCGGTGATGGGTAGTAAGGAGGGCACGTATTGCATGGTGCACTGGGTGTTATACGCAACTTGAATCATCAAACTTTACAGCAAAAACCAGGGATGTACTGTATGGTGACTAACATAATATAATAAAAAAATATTATTATAAAAAAATAAATAAAGGCTGCATGCTGTATGAAAAAAAATAGCTCACAAATCACTGAAGTTGGGAAACAATGTTCTACAAGAAACCTACTAGACTGTAAGATTCTCAAGGGCATCAAAATTGTGGTTATGGTACTTTTTGCAAGACACACACACACACACACAGAATCTAATAAGAATGTTTCACCCTCAGAGAGAGAAATTATAGCTGACTCGTTACTGATAAAAGTCAATTAGATAGTCTTTAATATTTCAAAATTTTCTTTGGAAGAATCTTAGAAAATCGCTTTCAGAAGGAGATGATAAACGTCTTCTAACTACATAATCTTATATATTTTATCCCAATTATTCTTAACTGGTATAATCACCTACCTAATTCCTCAGACTTGCTTCTGTTTTTAAAAATCAAATCTGGCTTCTAAGACTAATATTTATCTCCTCTGGGGAAAGAACCTGAAGGTACAGGAGCCAAAAAGCCATCAGACCCTGAACAGAAGAGAAAAATAGTGCTCCTGACTTGGTCTTTGCAATTTCATTCTTGGACAAGCAACACTCACAAAGCATCACTTACAGACATAAAGGTAATAAAGCTCAGTGCACCTAGGCTGCCTGGAACCCTGAAGAATGGCTCCTCCTTTCTTGGACTCCATATCTTCTATTTTCTGGACAGCTGGGCATTCATCCAACCTTTATTTTCACATAAGCCAAGTCGCATGAAAATCTTTTTAGAATAACTTTACCAAGGTCACACAGTGAGTATATTATAATTCCTCAATTTATACCTCTCCTTCCGTACTGTCAGGTTCAACTGTCATTTCTCTTTTGACTATGAAAGACTCCTTTCTCTTTTCTTGAGTATGTCATGTTTCTCAACGGTGTCACACATAAGGATATCACTAGATGCTCGAACTCTGGATTGGGTGGGGTCTAATTTCTTGAGAGCTGGCTCTGACTAGGGAGTGGAAAATCCGATCATCACCATCATAGTGATTTCATGTGGCCAAACTCAGAATATGACCTGTAGAAGTACAAAGAACTTTGGAGATAAAAGATAAAAGATAAAAGATACTGGGGCTTGGTAGAAGAATTTTTGTCTTACAGCCTCAGGGATTAACAACATATTTATTATTATAATTAACTACGTATGTCATATAGTTAATATATTATATATACACAAAATTAACTACATAATTATGTTGTATGTGTCCTCTAACAGACTAGAAACTGAAATGAGGAACAATTTTTTGAAATAGAAGGGACCTGTATTTGGAACCAGCAGTGTCCAGTTTCACTGATTAGAGGAGAGGGTCACTGAATGTGAGAGCTGAAATGAGAACACCTTAGAGATGATTCTAATGCCATCATTTTCATCAAGAGAGGAGGACAGCAAGACTTAGGGAAGTGACTTGCCCACAGCTTTATGAGTCACTGTGCAATTGCCGTCCATTAAAGTGTGGCATATTAAACATGCATCAAACATAAACAAGGAAATTTAGCCTTCAAGGCAAACAGCCGTGTGTTCATTTCATCTGTTATGGAGCCGATGGCGTTGGTGGGTGGGGGGACATGCCAATACATTGTCCAAACATCTGCCAGAGCTCTTGTCTCTCTTATCCTCTATAAAAGGCCTCTGGGTCCAGAGTGAATGGACTAAGTGGTAGAGCAGATGTCCAGGGATGAATAAATCTCATGCCTGCAAGCTGTATACAATTCCATCCAGAGCAGAATAACGACGCACTGGAAGGACAGGTGTCTTCCCCAGATGTCTGAAGGAGAATGGAGACTTTCCTTTGTGGCAGGAGTGGAGGGGCTGGTCTTATAGCTTCAAAGGAGCCAGATGTGGCTTTGGTACATCTTTTCTTGGTCTGTATATTTTCTGGATGTTTATCCATAACAAATGTGGTCTCTCTGAGATGGTAAGCTCCTAGAGAACGGTGACCATGTGTGTCTCCAACTTTGCTTGACTATCACCGAACGACTGTTGATCAGAAAGCTGGGAACAGGGCACACTTTGAGAGGGCGGAGTTCTCAAAAGTGATCATTTCCTGACTGATGACTAGAGGCTGGCTTAAGCAGGGGGGTGCTACAAGATACCCAGACACCGACATTCTTACCCATCCTCCTCCAAGGAAAGCACACACCCAAGGGCTACCCGAGACTGTCTCAGAGTGAGGGCAGAAAAACACCCAAAGCATTGAGCTTAAGAAATGGTATGTGAGCACCAAAAAGCAATAGAAATGCAAGATGGGGGAGAGAGAGTAAAATGGCGGAGGAGTAGGGGACCCCTTTTTCAGCCGGTCCCCTGAGTCGAGCTGGATAGGTACCAGACCAGCCTGAACATCCCACGGAATCAGCCTGAGACGCAGGAAGATACATCTGGATCTCTACAAATGAACATCTCCAGTGCTGAGTATTGAGGTACGAAGCGGGGAGCCGTGAAACACTGCACAGATATCGGAAGATAAACGGAAGGGGGAGGGAGCCACCACGTTCAGGCGCCAGGAAGCGGTAGCGACCTGCACAGGGGAACGGGCAGACTCGTGGACGGCACCCGCGAGACAGCAGATTGAGACTGTGAGCCGGGGAACGCGCGCCACCAGACTGAAAACCAGAGGTCCGGTGCATTCACTGGAAACAGACTGAGACCGGGAGCTCCGGGAGCACGCGCCAGGCAGCTGGCGGCTGGCGGTGTTAGAAACACAAAGGACAGAGACGCGCCAGCCCTGGAACTGAGGGCTGGGACGCCGGGTGTGCGGCGCACATCCCGGGATGCTTCAGAGTTGAGCAGCACCAACAGNACAGAGTTAAAGTGGCCAGAACATCAGTGGAGAACGATCCGCGATCCCTCTGTTCTGAGACAGAGGCTGAGATTCAGCTACTGCTGCTCTGACTCTCAGAAGAGGCACAGCAGACCGCCAGGGAAAGCCGCCAGAGAACAAAAGCCTGGAAATACCGGCTCTCAGCGTGCCCATCCCCATCCCACCTCGAGGGGACACGAGACCCTACCCAAACAGGGTTGCCTGAATATCAGCGCAGCAGGCCCCTCCCCCAGAAGGCAGGCTGAAAAATCAAGAAGCCCATATCCCGGGGCACCTGGGTGGTGCAGTCATTGAGCGCCTGTCTTCGGCTTAGGGCGTGATCCCGGTGTTCCGGAAAGGAGTCCCTCATCGGACTCCTCTGCTGGGAGCCTGCTTCTTCCTCTCCCACTCCCCTGCTTGTGTTCCCATCCCCCCTCGCAAGGGACACAGAGACTCTACCCAACAGGGTTGCCTGAATATCAGCGCAGCAGGCCCCTCCCCCAGAAGGCAGGCTGAAAAATCAAGAAGCCCATATCCCGGGGCACCTGGGTGGTGCAGTCATTGAGCGCCTGTCTTCGGCTTAGGGCGTGATCCCGGTGTTCCGGAAAGGAGTCCCTCATCGGACTCCTCTGCTGGGAGCCTGCTTCNCCTGCTTCTTCCTCTCCCACTCCTCTGCTTGGGTTCCCTTTCTTGCTGACTGTCTCTCTCTCTCTCAAATAAATAAATAAACTCTTTAAGGAAGAAGCCCACATCCCTAAGATCTCTATAAAACAAGGGCGCACGGCCTGGGTCCCAGTCAACACTTGGGCTCTGGACAACCCTGCAATCTCTCTTCATCAGAATGACGAGAAGGAGAAGTCCCCCCCAGCAAAGAAAAGATAATGAGTCTGTGGCCTCTGCCACAGAAATAATGGATATGGATGTAACCAAATTATCAGAAATGGAATTCAGAGTAACAATGGTCAAAATGATGAGTAGACTTGAAAAAAGTGTTAACGAAAATGTTACTGAGAATATAGAATCCCTAAGGACGGAAATGAGCGCGAATCTCACAGAAATCAAAAATTCTATGAGCCAAATGCAGGCAAAACTACAGGTTCTGACGGCCAGGGTCACCAAAGCAGAGGAATGTATTAGCGAATTGGAGGATGGGTTAGTAAAGGAAAAAATGAAAATAGAAGCTGGTCTTAAAAAAATCCACGCCCACGAATGTAGATTACGGGAGATTACTGACTCTATGAAACGATCCAATGTCAGAATCATCGGCATCCCTGAAGGGGTGGAGAAAAACAGAGGTCTAGAAGAGATATTTGAACAAATTGTAGCTGAAAACTTCCCTAATCTAGCAAGGGAAACAAACATTCATGTCCAAGAGGCAGAGAGGACCCCTCCCAAGCTCAACCACGACAAACCTATGCCACATCACGTCAAAATGCAATTCGCAAATATTAGATCCAAGGATACAGGGCAGNGCCAGGTCAAAGAAATTTCTCACGTACCAAGGCAAAGGTATCAGAATTACGTCAGACCTGTCTACACAGACCGGANCTCTATGAAACGATCCAATGTCAGAATCATCGGCATCCCTGAAGGGGTGGAGAAAAACAGAGGTCTAGAAGAGATATTTGAACAAATTGTAGCTGAAAACTTCCCTAATCTAGCAAGGGAAACAAGCATTCGTGTCCAAGAGGCAGAGAGGACCCCATCCAAGCTCAACCAGGACAAACCTACGCCACGGCATGTCATAGTGCAATTCGCAAATATTAGATCCAAGGATACAGTATTGAAAGCGGCCAGGGCAAAGAAATTTCTCACGTACCAAGGCAAAGGTATCAGGATTACGTCAGACCTGTCTACAGAGACCTGGAATGAGAGAAAGGCTTGGGGGGGCATTTTTAAAGCTCTTTCAGAGAAAAACATGCAGCCAAGGATCCTTTATCCAGCAAGGCTGTCATTCAGAATTGATGGAGAAATAAAGACGTTACAGAATTGCCAGTCATTAACCAATTTCGTAACCATGAAACCAGCCCTACTTGAGATATTAAGGGGGGCTCTATAAAGGTAAAAAGGCCCCAAGAGTGATACAGAGCAGCAAGTCACAACCGATACAAAGACTTTAAAGAGAAATGGCATCATTAAAATCATATCTGTCAATAATCTCTATCAATCTAAATGGCTTAAACTCTCCCATAAAACGCCACAGGGTTGCAGATTGGATAAAAAGACATGACCCATCCATTTGCTGTCTACAAGAGACTCATTTTGAANTGAGATATTAAGGGGGGTTCTGTAAAGGTAAAAAGGCCCCAAGAGTGATACAGAACAGAAAGTCACAACTGATACAAACAAAGACTTTATTGGCAACATGGCATCATTAAAATTCTATCTTTCGGTTTTTCAGTGCCAATGTAAATGGTTANTAAATGGCTTAAACTCTCCCATAAAACGCCACAGGGTTGCAGATTGGATAAAAAGACATGACCCATCCATTTGCTGTCTACAAGAGACTCATTTTGAACCCAAAGATGCATTCAGACTTAGAGTAAGGGGATGGAGTACCATCTTCCACGCAAATGGACCTCAAAAGAAAGCTGGAGTAGCAATTCTCATATCAGATAGACTGGATTTTAAACTAGAGGCCATAGAGAGAGATACAGAAGGGCACTATATTATTCTTAAAGGAAGTATTCAACAAGTTGGATATGACAATTATAAATATATATGCCCCCAACAGGGGAGCAGCAAGATACACAAGCCAACTCTAACCAAAATAAAGAGACATATAGATAAAAATACATTAATAGTAGGGGANATGGCTTAAACTCTCCCATAAAACGCCACAGGGTTGCAGATTGGATAAAAAGACATGACCCATCCATTTGCTGTCTACAAGAGACTCATTTTGAACCCAAAGATGCATTCAGACTTAGAGTAAGGGGATGGAGTACCATCTTCCACGCAAATGGACCTCAAAAGAAAGCTGGAGTAGCAATTCTCATATCAGATAGACTGGATTTTAAACTAGAGGCCATAGAGAGAGATACAGAAGGGCACTATATTATTCTTAAAGGAAGTATTCAACAAGTGGATATGACAATTATTAATATATATGCCCCCAACAGGGGAGCAGCAAGATACACAAGCCAACTCTTAACCAAAATAAAGAGACATATAGATAAGAACACAGTAATAGTAGGGGACCTCAACACCCCACTATCAGAAATAGACAGAACACCCTGGCAAAAACTAAGCAAAAAATCAAAGGCTTTGAATGCCATACTCGACGAGTTGGATCTCATAGATATATATAAAACACCNACCATGTTCTGGGACACAAAACAGGTCTCAACCAATACCAAAAGATTGAAATTATCCCCTGCATATTCTCAGGCCACAACACTCTTAAATTGGAACTCAACCACAAGGAAAAACCTGGAAGAAACTCAAACACTTGGAGGCTAAGAACCATCCTGCTCAAGAATGACTCGATAAACCAGGAAATCAAAAAACAAATTAAACAATTTATGGAGACCAACGAGAATGAATACACAACGGTCCAAAACCTATGGGATACTGCAAAGGCAGTCCTAAGGGGGAAATACATAGCCATCCAAGCCTCACTCAAAAGAATAGAAAAATCTAAAATGCAGTTTTTATATTCTCACCTCAAGAAGCTGGAACATTAACAGAGGGACAGGCCTGATCCACGCACGAGGAAGCAGTTGACCAAAATTANAGGAAGCAGTTGACCAAGATTAGAGCAGAAATCAATGAATTAGAAACTAGAACTACAGTAGAGCAGATCAACAGGACTAGAAGCTGGTTCTTTGAGAGAATCAATAAAATTGACAGACCACTGGCAAGACTTATCCAAAAGAAAAGAGAAAGGACCCAAATTAATAAAATTATGAATGAAAAAGGAGAGGTCACGACCAACACAATTGAAATTGGAAGGATTATTAGAAATTTTTATCAACAGTTATATGCCAATAAACTAAGCAATCTGGAACAGATGGAGGCTTTCCTGGAAACCTATAAAATACCAAGACTGAAACAGGAAGAAACTGATTTCTTAAACAGGCCAATTAATTATGAAGAGATGGAGTCAGTGATAAACAACCTTCCAAATAATAAAACTCCAGGCCCAGACGGTTTTCCTGGGGAATTCTACCAAACATTCAAAGAAGAAATAATACCTATTCTCCTAAAGCTATTTCAAAAAATAGAAACAGAAGGAAAGCTACCAAACTCATTCTATGAGGCTAATATTACCTTGATCCCCAAACCAGGCAAAGACCCCCTCAAAAAGGAGAATTACAGACCGATTTCTCTAATGAATATGGATGCCAAAATCCTCAACAAGATCCTTGCTAATAGAATCCAACAGTACATTAAAAGGATTATCCATCATGACCAAGTGGGATTCATACCTGGGATGCAAGCATGGTTCAACACTCGCAAATCAATCAGCGTGATACATCATATCAACAAGAAAAGAATCAGGAACCATATGATCCTCTCAATTGATGCAGAAAAGGCATTTGACAAAATACAGCATCCTTTCCTGATTAAAACCCTTCAGAGTGTAGGAATAGAGGGTACATTTCTCAATCTCATAAAAGCCATCTATGAAAAGCCTACTGCAAGCATTATTCTCAATGGGGAAAAGCTGGAAGCCTTTCCCTTAAGATCAGGAACACGACAAGGATGCCCACTCTCGCCACTATTATTCAACATAGTACTAGAAGTCCTTGCAACAGCAATCAG